>NC_056725.1:1124297137-1124434637 GCF_019279795.1 Protopterus annectens
CCAACCAATGGGGTAACACTATTATGATCAGGATGTAGCTGTACATGGAACAGTAGGTTGTGCAAGCCTGATAAAACATGGGTTGACACAACGCACGATGTGTTCCGACACAGGGAGAGTGGGCAGTGTGTAGGGGTGTGTTCATATCCCACCTGCGTCCACCTGCGCCCACAGTAAGGATGAGTGCTGTAGAGTAGTGGCAGGTGGGGGAACTATGGGTATGCGATTATGGGTATAGGGGTGCAGGTGTTGGCTGGCAGACACGTATTCGGACCACACCGTGGGTGTAAGTAATATTCCAATGTGGGTATAGCAGACACCTATACCTCCCAAACCTTAAGAGCACATCTACTGGACAGTCCGTAAACTACTGGGGGAGCACATAGGGACCATATCATTGAACTGTCCCTGATTACCAGGGACATCCGTGATTACAAATCAGAGTCTAACACAGTCCCAACTAAACCCTCCTAGAACTACTGATATTAGGAGGAAAGGTGGCGGAATACACGTAATGAATAATGACAACATGTAAGAGTCATAAACAGCATGTACCTCAGACAAGGTGTATGAATACATATGTGCTCTGTGTCCGTCATTGTGTCAGTTTAATAGCACCAACCTTCTAAATGTGTCCCGAGGTCATTATGCAGTGTCCCTAATTCAGTGTTCATTCTTCCCCATTCGTATGAGAGGTCTGATAGTGAAAGAAAGCACATGTTCCGCCGACTACCTTAGAAAGTTGATAGAATAATCGGGTTGGGGTTACCACCTGTCCACCTTTGCGAGGGACACTCCCCTTTGGGCAGTTGTGTCCTGCATAATAATCGTAATTAAGACAAATGTCCTGTGATTTTGAGCAAAGATTACCTATATTGTCTGTAGTAGTTGCATAAAACAATTATGTTCCTCTGAAACACCTAAATGTTATAGGTAACAGTATAAGCAACTATAATGCTACAAGAGTAACCTTTTATTTAGGCAAAACAGTGAAGTACTCCCCTTTCTACTGGCTGTGGGTGTGTTGCCCTGCAAAGTCTGACATCTCTACATACAGGTCCTAGCATGACCTGTCCGACGGATGTGCCTACCACACCCCAACTACTTGTTTGTAATGCAGGGTCTCGGTTCCCATGTAGAACACACAAATATGATTAATTCACTGGACAGGCCGCTAATTCCGTATAGTCAAACACCATGCCGATGCCTAATGGGCAGCCATTCCCAATACTGTAGTCAGGAGAGGCCTTAGGTCAACTGGTGCCCTAGGCAGAGGGCACAACGGCACCCCCCACCACACCACCTAGTGCCCACATCCTGGTCTACCTACACCAAATAAATACTGGTAAAGTGCCCCCATTAAAGCGGCACCCTAGGCGGCCGCTCAGTTGACCTATGCCTAAGGCCGGCTATGACTGTAGTCATGTAGTCCGATGTGATAGGCATCACAAGGTGGGAGCAGATTGTAAGAGGAGCACACAAATATGAATGATTCACCGGACAGGCCGCTGATTCCCTACAGTCAAACGCCATGCCATCGCATAATAGGCAGTCATTCCCGATACTGTATTCATGTATTCCAATGTAATAGGCATCACAAGGTGGGAGCACATTGTATGAGGAACACACAAATATGATTGTGTCACTGGACAGGCCACTGATTCCGTACAGTCAAACGCGATGCCGTCGCCTAATGGGCGGCCAATCCCAATACTGTAGTCATGTAGTCCAATGTAATAGGCATCACAAGGTAATATTGTGGTTCTCGCTCACACCCAGGGGTGTGAGTGACAGATGCAAGCACCAATGTCGGTGCATTAGCAAGTGCGGGATCGAGCAGGTGTAAGCGTGTTTGGCTACCAGTATGCGAGTATTGCACTGGTTAAGCAATGTAGAGGCTAATTGAGCGTAAAAGGCTGTAACCAGAGGATATCATACAGCGCAGTCATTCAACAGTATAGGAATGTATCCCATCATGTAGATGTACATGTGAGTGTTTATGTCCAGCATATAGGTACATACATATATAGAGATGTATCAGGAACATACCATGTGGCAACAAAGCATTACAAATGAATGAAATGGGAAACACCAGCGACACCGGTGTTGCTCTATGTGATCACAAGACTCCCTCAAACAGACATGTGTCAGTCATACATGCAAATAGTTGTACATTGGCCATATACATCACTCTGTGCATGTAATGTACATTAACACAACAGTACCTGTCCAATCATTATGTGTGAACAGTACTCCTGCAATGTGCTGTGTGCAACATCATCATCATGTTAAAGGTAAATGGGGTAACCATAGAGGGACTGGTAGTGTTTTGTGTACAATGGGGTCATCCTCCTCACATGTACCTGGACGATGTAGGAGTGATGTGCATACCAGGCTCATGTGCCTGAGGGACAGGGGTGAGGAAAACAGTAGTATGTTATGATGCATATTACAAGGGTTTCATGTGTCCAGTGGGCATGTGTGTGTAATGGACAACTATGTATAGGGCAGATGGTGTCCTAGGAGCTGAATGGCCTTATGTGTCCATAGGTGAGGGTCAGATGTTAGGGAAGGAGTGTAGGTATGGCCGTGGAGGATAGGTAGGAGCACATAAATGACAGCATACAGAATTGGTATATGACACATGTGGGGGGGGGACACGCTGGATGGGGATGGGTCTTCGGCATTCAAAAGCCCATGGGAATAGTGGGACGGAGGTCCCCAGCCATGGGCAACTGCCACTGCACCTACACAGCTGCAAAGGAGGCAGTGCTGTGGGCTGTCCAGGAGGGGCAGCATCACCCTGTAAATGTGACACTCCACCATTGAACTGGCGTATCTGGCTTCGTAACCCCTTAGGGAGCCACCAACACAACACGTCCGGGACCGCACGACAGCAGATATGTACCTATCTGGTCCCACTCCGAAGGAGGACATGCTCCATCCTCAGTGGTGGTACCACCAGAAGTTGGTGCAGAGCCAACAGAGGTTGATGTTAATGGCTGGGCACCAGATGTGCTAGTACCTGGTGCCATGGTCAGCTGAAGTGGGACAGGAGGATCTGCCAGGACCTACCAACCACTTCAGCCTATGGTGTTGCGTTTTAAACCCACATATGGCTTAGTGATAGACAACAGCATACAGGATTACCTACGACAGTATGTATAGATATCACCAGCAACCCAACACAACAGATGGTATACATTTGCAGAGGGAGCACAACACATGCATATATACCGCATGCCAACTGTACAATGTGTAGGAGACGTGTGACCGCATCTATGAACAGTTGCCCATCATTGGCTTGTCACTGGGAATCCCACAAAGTGTCAGTCATACCACTGTCTCATGTGACACATGTCCAGTCAGGGATGCGATGGCAGTAACACATCCCTATCATCATGTACTGTCTGCAATCCTCACACCATGCTTCTGCTGTGCACAGTAGTGTGTTCAGTGTGTAACACAGGAAACAAATGGTTGCACACACTGACCAGTTCACAGATGGCCTACAGATGGGAGTCACTCATGAACAGAGTACTGTCATGTCTGTATTATAACATGCAGAATTGTCATTATCACACACATGTTAAACAGGCAGTAGTCCCAATGCAGCATAGCTACACTTACATGCTGTAGTTGTGTGGCACATCACCCTCCTGTCTTTAGGCTATTTTCCACTGTAGAAAATGATAGAGGTACATCCAGATATCGTCTGTGATGCCATGTCAGAACACCACATCCAGGTACCACTCACAGAGACTGCGATGGCCAGATAATAACATGTTTCCCTAGATAGTGTGCTGTGTTTATCATGCGGATGGCTATGGGAACACCATCACAGCTGTACCACATGCAATCAGCTAGAGGAGGACTGCAATAGGTGCAGAGTCCATCACCTGACCATTTCCATCTCTTACAATACATATGCTGCTGCTGCTTTGCAGGTGTACACCTTCACATCCACCAGAGAGTGTGTGTGTGGGACAGGCAATGTATACCAGGGAAGGGTTTGGAGACATAACCATAAGCATCATCTGCCACACGCTGAATACTACAGGGGCAAACCTCTGATTACTCATTACTATTACATGTGCATGACGTTACTACATGTGCCACAAAGGCGACATGTTGCTGTGCTGTAAGAACATGTGTGTAGGTGAGTGAGTGCCATCTGCAACAGATATAGTAGACATACATTAAGTGTGGCACACATGTTAGTCCAAGTGAACAGATGCCATTGTCACCACAACCACATTCTAATGGACGCGCATTGACACCTTTGCCAGGGCGACAAATACACAATGCAATTACTTAGTTTGCCACACCGCAGTAATGCACAGGACCACATGCACCACAGGGGATATCTGGAGATTCTATGGGCTAGGGCATGTGAAAGTGCTTGATAACTGTTGGTATGCCAATGAGGTTTATATTGGGAGTGACTGTGGGTTGGGAACATCACAACTCACACGCAGACATAGAGTGCCAGTACTGGCATGCAGGTATGCATTGCTCCATGGGTGTGTAGTGTTTGGCTGTGCAAGATGGCTGTACAAGGCTGGGTGAGGAGTAATCCTTGCCATCATGTCACCTGACAATGGTGTGCAGTGCAGGGGTGTAGTGTATGCAATGTCCCACACAGATGGGTACTGCATTATATGGCCTGACATCCTGGTTACCAATGTGTAGGGCCATAGCTTTGCAATGCATGCCATGTCTGTGTTTGATAGTCCTTCACATGGACATTGTCCGGGATGTGCATGTCCCACAATACTGAAAAGTGACATGTACAGGTGTACCTGGTTTGGAAAACACATGTAGTGTACACAGCCTGTTATATACTGATATGCCAATACTGGCCTGGTGTGGCAAAACCTGCTTATAGTGAACTGGTCAGCCATGCACCTGCATGGATAATATGATACAGGTATTCCATGGTGTCTGTGGCATGGGTCCATACAGGGCACATGTGTACAGCATTGTCTGGCCTTAGTGGATCACATTTGCTGGCACCACATATGTTGCCACCATTCAGTGTGGAACATAGTGAAGTCACAATGTCTGCATATATGTGCCTATTGTGCCGCTGTACAGGGTGCCTTGTCCTCTGCAGGCCACTGCAGTCACACCATGCCTACTATCTGTCCTCAATGTGCATGTTACTAGCAACATAGTGGGATATCCTAGGCAAGGTTGTATGTGCATGGCACATGGGTGCGGGATATATATCGGGTACTAGTTGGGCTGCATACTTAGTTCACCAGCCCTTTTACCAGATGTATGGGTATGGCTTGCCAACACAGTGCCATGGCTGACTGACAGCTGTACTCCTCGTGAGGTGGCCAATGTGTCATAAGATGGATACTATATAGGAAAACTACAAAACCTGCTCCCAAACATGTCCAGTGGAAAGACAATCACGGCCACCTCTACACAGGCTCTGCCAAACAAACACACACTTGCCAAGTCTTGTATACAAACCCCTACCGTATCTCACTGCAGCAACACACATTTAGGGCAGAAGCTACAGTGAATATTACAAAGCACTGTATGTGTTTCATGCAGGCAGAAACACACACACACACACACACACACACACACACAGTTGGCATGTCTGGGATTAGAACACCAACCTAACTACTTTACTACACTACAGCATTATGCAGTTACAGAATGCACTACCGAGATTACTGGGACAAAGCACTCTCAGAGGTGTATTTGCAGATTTGCGACATCATTGGCCTTGCTAATAGTGGGTATAAGAAATGTATGGAGTGTGAGCAGTATAAAAGCATTACTCAGTCTTCAGGCAAATGGGGAATAGCACACACACACACACACACACACACACACACACACACACACCGCAAGTGTGGGACTAGAACACCGACCTAACTACATTATTACACTACAGCATTATGCAGTTACAGAACGTTCTACAGAGATTACTGGGACACAGCACTCCCAGAGGTGTATTTGTAGATGTGTGACATCATCAGCCTTGCTAACGGTGGATATACGACATGTATGGAGTGTGAGCAGTATAAAAGTATGATTGAGGCCACAGGCAAACAGGGACACACACACGGCAAGTGTGGGACTAGAACACCAGCCTAACTACTTTATTACACTACAGCATTACACAGTTACAGAACAAGCTACCGAGATTCCTGAGACACAGCACTCCAAGAGGTGTATTTGAAGATGGGTGACATCCTCGGCCTTGCTAACGGTGGGTATAAGAAATGTATGGAGTGTGAGCAGTATAAAAGGATTACTCAGTCCTCAGGCAAACTGGGACAAACACACACAAACACTGCAAGTGTGGGACTAGAACATCGACCTAACTACTTTATTACACTACAGCATTACGCAGTTACAGAACGCGCTACTGAGTTTACTGGGTACAGCTCTCCCAGAGGTGTATTTGTAGATGTGTGACATCATTGGCCTTGATAACGGTGGATATAAAAAATTTATGGAGTGTGAGCAGTATAAAAGCATTACTCAGTCCTCAGGCAAATGGACACACACACACACACACACACACACACACACACACACACACACACACACACACACACACACACACACACACACACGGCAAGTGGGGACTAGAACACCAACCTAACTACTTTATTACACTACAGCATTATGCAGTTACAGAACACGCTACCGTGATTACTGGGATACAGCACTCCTAGAGGTGTTATTACACTACAGCATTACGCAGTTACAGAATATGCAACCGTGATTACTGGGACACAGCACTCCCAGAGGTGTATTTGTAGATGGGTGACATCATCTGCCTTGCTAACGGTGGGTATAAGAAATGTATGGAGTGTGAGCAGTCTAAAAGCAATTTAGAGTCCACTGGCAAATGGGGACAGACATACACACACACACACACACACACACACACACACACACACACACACACATGCCAGTGATGGGTACAGAACACCTGCCTATTTACAGATTACTATTACAATACTACATACTTATGAATCGCGCCACACAGACTACATGTCAAGGCTGTCATTATGACCATCTGGGAATGCGGACATCAACAGGGATGCTGGCAGTTAAGACGTACATACCTGTGAACCTGTGTGTTTAAAGTAGGAATCCATCCTGACCTAGAGTATGCCCATCTGTGGAATGGATGACTACTACCACTATACAGGGTTACATTGGCCATGCCCATACACAGAGGCACATAACCGACACAAGGTGTCACTGGGCATGCTCACACACTTAGTAGCACAGGGCTGTTTGGAATGCACTATGTGTCCATCTACACAAGGATATACTGGGCATGCTCATACACTTAGTAGCACAGGCGGCATGCTCACACACATAGTAGCACAGGGCTGGTTGGAATGCACTACTCTGTGTCCGTCTACACAAGGATATACTGGGCATGCTCATACTCCTAGTAGCACAGGGCTGACTGGGATGCACTCTGATGCTAAACACAGAAGGCCACAGTGGCCATGCTATTACAGGTAGAAGTAAAGAACACATTGTAATGGGCTCTAGTAGTTGTCATTGTTAACAAGAACGCTGCTCTACATATATTTGACATATATTTGACACCAGTCTTTTACACAACATCAGCTGTCATTCTGGGATGACATGGCTGACAGTAGGCAGGCCTTTGTCACATATCACACGCATCCATGATTCAAGGGAGTGTGGATATTACCCAAGGAGCATCCGCCCACACAGTGCCATTCCAAGGCAAATGTCCTAAACACAGGTTAACTCCCATACACCTACAGGATAACTGCATTGTTTTCCTATGCTAACCAGTGCTAGATGTGTAGCGTCCATATTCACAGCTGGTCACTGTAGATCCAACAATGGGGAATACTGACATCTGTGCACTGAGGAACACCTGGCTGATGGCTCTGTAGTGCACAATAGCACTACCACCATATACCTCAGAACCTAGCACTACCACCACATAACTCAGAACCAGACATGTGGGCCACAACACAGGTATGGACCACTCCAGGTGGTGTACCCACATACATAAAGGCCACTCACATGTACTGACCGGTCCCCCATGAAAGTCATCACAGATGAACCATGTACAGGACACAGTGTTACATGCTGCATTCTAGGATGTAAACCTCAGACACCACCATGCCCTTGGACCACCAACACGCAACCATACATGTTGTATGACATAGAAGAGTACACCACCATGTGACCCTTGACCTGTGTGCTGTACTAAGCTCTACATCAACTGTAGAGAGTACACATGTACTGACACAGTTGCATCATTGTGTTATGCAATGCAATGATACCACTGTCTGTGACCAGGTCAGCTGTACACATACCAGGGGCCCTCAGTACTTTCCTCCATTAGCAGATGACTGTTGCTGTACACCTGTACACACCCTCATGTATGGATATGACATACATATATCTGCCCTGGGTATGTACATGCCACACACACAACATACCTGTAAATAGCATAGCTGTTGTTGTCCTTTGTGCAAACAGGTGGCTACACCCATTACACACATGCACATGGAATGTAGGTCCATGGCTGCTGAATGCTAACAGCACATAAGGTGTGACATCAATGTTGACAGAGGTAACATCCCCTCTGTACTGGTCACACATCATATCATGCAACAGTCCATGTGTCATGTATGTCATTACACATATCCACCAATTGCAATGCCTACAAACATGACCAAATGTTAGGACTGTAGGATCTACACACCTGTACACGTAGTGTTGTGCGTTCAGATAACATGCATGTGCAGTTGCTGATGTATGCAGGTGATGTGTATCCTAGTACATCATGCAGTTGCAATGCAGCACCAACATTGCCAACTGTATATGATGATATGCTGAATGTACAGAAAGATGTACCACAGGTATGGACAGATGTGTGGAAATAACTAAGTGGTGGGGCATCTTTGCAGATGGATGTTTGCTGGGGACAGCTCACAGGTGTGTCACAAGCGGTCCTACAATACCCTGTGTAACTGGTAAGCAATGGTTTAGTTAATTGAAGGACATAACACACAACTTAGACAGCGGTCTGGGTGACAGCGAAGGTAAATCACTTGACACCTGTTTATAGATATGACGTCCCTAGTGCATATGTCAGCACTGTTGCCACAGGAAGCGTCAGTACAGTTTGTAACATGTGCAATACTGCTGTAAGTCTGACATACATAACATGAGCTAGGCAGGTCTGAGATTCACAGTACTGGCATGTGTGGTTGCGTGTGTGTCCATATATGTCACATATTGTGGGGATTACATCTTAATTGTTACTCACTCTCTTGTACACTAGTGTACACATCTGTACAGACTGCAATGTAGAAAGCAGGACATAGGCAGGGGCGTGTATCTCACACATGTGAGGTATCTGTATGTGCATGACATAGGTGTATTAATTACTGAATGCCACAGTGTGTGTATGTAGGGCTGACTAGTCCCTGGGGTGAGGATGTATGTTACCATACTGAACTGATAAGATCCCTCCCACCATCCAGGCGATGCATTGTACTATCCATGTTGATGTCCCCAATCTTAGGCCATACTGACTACCTGTACATGTGTATTCTCTGTGGCGCGTCATGTTCATGTAGGTGCACAGTACTATAATGATGATTTGCACATAGGCAGGGGTCATCTTCCCACCAGTAGCAATTGTTTGCGAGTGTGTGTTACTGTGTCGGTGAATCCATGAGTGTGTGTGTGTCTGTGTGTGTGTTACTGTGTCACTGAATACATGAGTGTCAATACCTGAGTGTGTGGGTGCAGTTGTGTGTTGGCATCCTGTCATGGGGACGTGTATTACTGATTCCCAATGAGGCATCACACTTCCCACTGGCCTCTACCCTTGTAATCAGCTAGACCACTCTCTTACCTCACCACTCCATGTAACTCTACCTGTGATGTCATCCTTTATGGATGTCACGATGCTCTTGGAATGGGAGATGTGTTTGTAATGTGGGACATTCTCACTGGTATGTGGCAGCTACACGGTGCATGCTGGTATATTCATACATACCTGTGAGTAGTTCACATTGACATATGGGACATTAACTGCAAACACTGACATCCACCAGCACATGCAATTAGACCTGAAGAAGGACAGCAGAACATCATGACCAACATGCAGTTACTGTTGTTACACAAGACACATACTGTTAACAGTATTGTACACCTGTACTACATGGTATATCTGCTGGCTGTCAACAGTCCTCAACAACTGTAAACTACACGAATCTTCCTAGTCTGTTCACCCTGTGCATCAGACCATATGAGCATGTCCCTGCACTGATGGTGTGGATGTCAGGGATGTGGCACAGTCATCATCATATGCACAGGGTGTTAATGTTTGCCGGAGGCCTAGGCTGCACTGTTGTTACACAAGACACATACTGTTAACAGTATTGTACACCTGTACTATATGGTATATCTGCTGCCTGTCAACAGTCCTCAACAACTGTAAACTACACGTATCTTCCTAGTCTGTTCACCCTGTGTATCAGACCATATGAGCATGTCCCTGCAATGATGGTGTGGATGTCAGGGATGCGGCACAGGCATCATCATATGCACAGGGTGTTAATGTTTGCCGGAGGCCTAGGCTGCACTGTTGTTACACAAGACACATACTGTTAATAGTATTGTACACCTGTACTACATGGTATATCTGCTGCCTGTCAACAGTCCTCAACAACTGTAAACTACATGTATCTTCCTAGTCAGTTCACCCTGTGCATCAGACCATATGAGCATGCCCCTGCACCGATGGTGTGGATGTCAGGGATGTGGTACAGGCATCATCATATGCACAGGGTGTTAATGTTTTCTGGAGGCCTAGGCTGCACTGTTGTTACACAAGACACATACTGTTAACAGTACTGTATACTTGTACTACATGGTATATCTGCTGCCTGTCAACAGTCCTCAACAACTGTAAACTACATGTATCTTCCTAGTCTGTTCACCCTGTGCATCAAACCATATGAGCATGTCCCTGCACCGATGGTGTGGATGTCAGAGATGCGGCACAGGCATCATCATATGCACAGGGTGTTAATGTTTGCCAGAGGCCTAGGCTGCACCATTGGATGACATCATGTGTGTGGGGTTGGGCCTTTGATCTAATTGGGTATGTGTGGATGTTATGCATGTGTGTGTTGCAGTGCCCTACATATGTTTCCAGTGTGTGCGTGTATGTATGCACACAGTTCTCCCATGTGTCTGGCCTATACAGGGGTATTAGTGACAGCTGCAGACTGCGCAGGCAAGGTTTTACAGTTTGCAGTGTCTGGCCATGGACATGTGACCTGTGCCTGCCACGGGTTGCACGGGCACTACCAGGCAGAGGTGCTGATTGGGTACTGTCTGATGTCACTTGTCCACTGGAGCCATGTCCCTGCTGGGACCATCCCGGGCCACATGCATGTGGCCTGCTGTGTCGTGGTGTGGACAGCACAACACCAGATGCACTGCTGCTGCTACCGCCACTATGGGAGCGGGCATGTGAAGTAGCTCATACACGTAGACCTGACACAGGTGATGTAGCAGGCCTACGTCCACGTGCCAAATGCCTCACTCCTACCAGATGTTCCAACACAGACAGCTCACACTCGCGGATTGTCATGCCATGGTCGAGGACTCCAACCATGTCACCCAACCGTCTATCCAAAGCTTCAGCAATCTGCTGTTGAGCATTTACCATTGCCTGGATGCTGTTGTTTAAAGAACAGACAGCAGCCCTCTGTAGTTTCTGATCTTCTCTGTTGCACCATTTGGCACATGCCTGTGCCTCCATTACAGCCTGAAACATGCGTCTGGTGAGTCCAGCTGCTGTGGTCTGTTGTGCAGGAGCATGTTGGCCTGAGGTCCTCCTACGAGCAGCACTGGCCGCATGCCTGTGTGGGGCACCACCAGTCATTTGGCTGACACCATGGTGTGTAGGCACAACTTCCATAGCCCCCACACTGTCCTATTCCAAGCTACCACGCCCAAACTGTCCTTTATCTATGGCCACTGGTGATGGGGTATGTGCAGGTATGGGATCTGTGTGCGGGGATGAGGGGGATATAGATGGAATGCCAACCAATGGCACAGTTTCAGCCTCTGACAACTCTGCCTGTGCCTCAATCATACGTTCACCCTCACTGCTAGAGTCTGTGGGGACACTAACATCAGAGGTACCGCAGGAGGACAATGCACCTACATCACCTGTGAGGGCAGACAAGAACTGTACATTACAATCTATATACAATAGACACACACACAGACACACACGCATCTGATATGACAGAAGGCATGTAACATGCATGTGATATGGCAGACGGCATGCAGTGCAGGCAATAATAGTGATAGTTATCATACATCTCTGGGTTGCACACAACAGCATGCATATGTCATAGCAGACGGCATGCAAATTCCACAATCATAGTAGTAGTTAGCATACATCCTGTGTTACACCATGTGGACCAGCACAGGTTAACAGTACACCTGCCTGATGTGTGGCATATGACCTTGATAATCACATGTAGTATGACATGTGATCTGCTGACGTTTGCAATGACATGCATACATGTTTAACACAATGGTGTCCTATCAAATATACAGTGGGGCAATGGTGTACCAATGCAGTGTTGTCTGCCCACCCTACAGATATACTGCACATTTAGCTGGTGTGCATGGCCATTGCAAGGAATCATGAGGCATCTCTAGTGCTATACAATGTGAGTTACAGACAGGGTTCATAGCCATGACTGTGTTCAGATACAATACATATATACTGTGGAATGTGACCCACGTCACTGAGGTGCATACACACTAAACCATGATGTGGAAATTGTGACACAGGTCACTGATGGGTATACGGATGACACCCTGCATATCTGCAACCATATTGCTGCTGCCTGGCAACTATGGCCAGACATGGTGAACACCCGGTACACCATGTCCCACATGACATCTGTGTACCACACACACACACACACACACACACACACACACACACACAAGGAGCTAGTATGACATTGAAGTCCAACACCAGCAAGGGGAATGTACTGTATCTGTGGGCTGATGTAGATACTGTACAGGTGACTGCTGTCATGTCGCGACACCCTCAAGATGTTCAACACATCTTATGTGGTGGATTGATGTTACACCCACACAAGATGTGCACAGGCCTGTAGGATGTCTAGTGTTCCACATCTACAATATGACCATTATACAAAGGCCATGGTTGAACCATGTGTAGCCATTGTATGACAGGGTGTACACACAAGCACAACACGTCTACTGTGTGTGTTGCTCCATGTCTCTGGCCATCCTCCATGGCCATGTGTGTATATGTGTTGTCCAAATTATTGTGATGGACATCTATTTTACATGTCTGTGTTGTCCCATATGACATATATTCTCCACTGACAACAGGGTTATGTAGATAAATAGTGGTATGTGGGATATGGTTTCAGGTTAGGTAGGTAGTGTTGCAGCCAGGCCACTAGATGTCATGGACATGTCAAGGTAGCACATCACATTGTGTGACATTCATAGCAGGTCTATGATTCACACCAGTGAATCCTGTGTGCTGGCCATACTCCAGCCCACTGTGTAGTACTGTTTGCATTTACCACATGTGTAGATCTGATCTGTAGTACGTCCCTAAAGTGAACAGCACCTCCACCATTGTATGCACAGCTGTCCACACATCTGGCAATGCCAGTTTGTGAGGATTCATGTAGGTGAAATGATTCACATAGTTTGCAAGTGTTGCACATGGGTAGTCATTGTGATGCATTGCAGGTCCAACCTATATATTGTGACAGGACCATACATTATGTGTACATGTTGTAAATGGCCACATGGAAGATAGATTTGTGCATTACAGTCACTGATAAATAATAACACTCTCACCTGCAATGGGCTGGTATCGCAGCGAAATGCCAGAGGTACCTAAATAGGAGTAACACAGCAGTATGAGCATAATCTCCCCCTGTATAATGGCTACAGAGTGCAATGTGCATAACACATACACCAGTACATTAGACTATAATATGGTGTATGCACTTGTGTGCATACACAGAGTAGCATGCTATTGTATGTGGCATGTGTGTATACATGCCTTGCATATTATGTTACATTGTATATTGTACAATGACACATGCAACTATATGGAATATAGTTGTTATAGGTGCAGTACTGACTTAACAGGCAACTCCAGGCTCAGTGGTTGAGAGACACCCACCTCCACAATATCGGATAAGGCTTGTGGATGTGGTTCTGAAGGTGTCCCCAGTTTGGTCAGTAGCTCCTTGGTACGTGTGAGTGGTGGGCTGGGTTGGTGATCCACCACCTGTTGCACCTTGTTCCCTGACGATTGCATTCGTATGCTGTTTTTCTCATCTAATGAGGTCTGTACAGTGTCTGTGCACCTGCTGGTATGTGCGGTTGTGGACACCCACATCATTAACCCTCCTGCGAAGTTCCATCCACAGGGCATCCCGCTGCTGTGTATCCTGTGGCACATAGCTGAACAGGATATTGTGATTGTCGAGTAGGTATGGGATGAGGGCCTCATCCTCCAAGCGGGTAAAAGGGGGTAGCCTTGCACATGGCATACCTGGAAGACATAATGATGGAGACAGGTCACAGTAACTCACAAAGACATACAGAGCTACAGCTGAACATACATGTGTATCACATTAATTAAGTTTAAATAGTTGTATTTGCAAACCTACATGACACTGATGTGTTTGTGTCACACACATGTGACACTCAATGTTGAGTGGATATTATCACCATATATGTGTGTGTGTCACCTGATTACATTGCTCATACTCCATGTAGTTGCTGTCTTAATGTGGGTATGTCTGTTTGCCTGTACTGGTGTTTCTACCTATCAGCACATGGATGGATGTGTCCACATTAATGGAGTCGAGCTTGATGCTGTGTATATGTCACATATAAGGACTTACACTGCCTTAAAAGACATGGCCTGTGACCCTGCAGACTTGCTCACATAAGGTTTTACATGTATGTGTTCTGCCGTATACATCTACACGGCACTGTACAGTGATTCAACATCCTGCCATGTATCACCTGTGTTGCACATGTGATACACATGGGACACTGGCTAGCCAGATAGTATTTGCAGGGATGGATATCAACTATAGCATGTACAGTCAAAGTCAACTAGTGGGCTATATGCCATGGGTCATGTATGTATTTAGGATGAAAGGTTACCTGGCAGTAGCCGACAGGTGGGTCTCTGGGGCCAAGTGGAGCAGTGCCACATTACTGATCCACAGGGTTAATGATACATATATCATACATTACCATGCGGTCATCACACCATGTCTGAGAGGGGAGTGATGTGCAGCTTTGACGACCAGGAATGCATAGTATGGCAGGACTATGTCAAGTGTATGGGACAAGGATCTGTCCAGCATGTGGAAGGTGGATGTCCATGAAGTATGTGTTCGAGATCAGGATGAGTAGGTGTAGCATGTCCAACATCACTGGGTTGGACATGGATTTATTCAGGGTATGCATCATGCTACTTAGTGAAGATAGGGAATGGGAAGGCTGGTGTAGGCCATCTGCACATGGCCAATACCCCTTAAAGGAAATATGTGATCTGATATGGGTCACTTGAGTGTTGTGTATGGCTGGACAATGATCTTTATATTCATGATTGGCACCCTATCATTATTAGGGTTGCCACATATGACTACCTGACAGGTGTGGTGACGTAGCTATCACAGGAAAGACAACTGCCCAGCTGCATCCCTCCCACACGTGTCCATTATGTTGACCACTGCCTAGGTGGTAGTTCATGGGTACAGGGTTATTAACATAGGGGTGACAATGCAATATGTAGCTGTCAGATTGTGGCCATATGTCACACACACCTCACCCACAAAGCCCCTTCTGTATGTTGTCCGCAACACTCCTGAGTCAGCTATTGCTCCTAGGTCATAGTCATTCGCATACTTCAATAGGCAGATGCCTTCTGTTTGTCTGTGAGGTATGGACTACAATGAGGGGGGATAAAATTCATTAACCCTGACATACTGTAGCTGCCACTGGTGTGATAATCATGTATTATTCAGACACCTTCTCTAGTGTTGGTTCTACTGGCAGTCCTGTTGCAAAACACTCCTGTGACATAGGAATGTACATCTAGTATACCGAGTGTAGGTGGTACACAGTATGGGCGATGATGTCCTATGACCTGGCAAGGTTATGATATGCAGTGTGACATCAACCATACTGTCATCTACATCTGTACTGCTGACATCAATTAATTGATCAATGTTCATGGCCTTCCAGACCAGACTCGGCAGGGTAGTAGTAAAGTACTTCCCATTATCAGTGGTGTCTCCCCCTTTGTGGGTTGTGATACCTGTTGATGTGCACCATTCAATGTGTACACAACCTGACAAGGAGCTATGTTTTACATGATGTGTACATGGAGCGCATCTTGTTTTGCCATATGTGTATGATACAACCTGTGATGTGGACAGGCCCCATGCAGCCTGAGTGCAGCTTGTACCTGCATAGTTGTGGGTACAGGAGCCCTGTGGTGTACATGGATATATGCTTGTGTAACTGTTGGGGGGAGGGGGCCATGTGTTTATGTTATCCAATACCCTATCTGGATTGCTTATTCATGCTAATCACTTGTTCAGGACTTGTAAGCACTACATAAACTAATAATTACTATAGGGGGATATAGATGGAATGCCAACCAATGGCACAGTTTCAGCCTCTGACAACTCTGCCTGTGCCTCAATCATACGTTCACCCTCACTGCTAGAGTCTGTGGGGACACTAACATCAGAGGTACCGCAGGAGGACAATGCACCTACATCACCTGTGAGGGCAGACAAGAACTGTACATTACAATCTATATACAATAGACACACACACAGACACACACGCATCTGATATGACAGAAGGCATGTAACATGCATGTGATATGGCAGACGGCATGCAGTGCAGGCAATAATAGTGATAGTTATCATACATCTCTGGGTTGCACACAACAGCATGCATATGTCATAGCAGACGGCATGCAAATTCCACAATCATAGTAGTAGTTAGCATACATCCTGTGTTACACCATGTGGACCAGCACAGGTTAACAGTACACCTGCCTGATGTGTGGCATATGACCTTGATAATCACATGTAGTATGACATGTGATCTGCTGACGTTTGCAATGACATGCATACATGTTTAACACAATGGTGTCCTATCAAATATACAGTGGGGCAATGGTGTACCAATGCAGTGTTGTCTGCCCACCCTACAGATATACTGCGCATTTAGTTGGTGTGCATGGCCATTGCAAGGAATCATGAGGCATCTCTAGTGCTATACAATGTGAGTTACAGACAGGGTTCATAGCCATGACTGTGTTCAGATACAATACATATATACTGTGGAATGTGACCCACGTCACTGAGGTGCATACACACTAAACCATGATGTGGAAATTGTGACACAGGTCACTGATGGGTATACGGATGACACCCTGCATATCTGCAACCATATTGCTGCTGCCTGGCAACTATGGCCAGACATGGTGAACACTTCGGTACACCATGTCCCACATGACATCTGTGTACCACACACACACACACACACACACACACACACACACAAGGAGCTAGTATGACATTGAAGTCCAACACCAGCAAGGGGAATGTACTGTATCTGTGGGCTGATGTAGATACTGTACAGGTGACTGCTGTCATGTCGCGACACCCTCAAGATGTTCAACACATCTTATGTGGTGGATTGATGTTACACCCACACAAGATGTGCACAGGCCTGTAGGATGTCTAGTGTTCCACATCTACAATATGACCATTATACAAAGGCCATGGTTGAACCATGTGTAGCCATTGTATGACAGGGTGTACACACAAGCACAACACGTCTACTGTGTGTGTTGCTCCATGTCTCTGGCCATCCTCCATGGCCATGTGTGTATATGTGTTGTCCAAATTATTGTGATGGACATCTATTTTACATGTCTGTGTTGTCCCATATGACATATATTCTCCACTGACAACAGGGTTATGTAGATAAATAGTGGTATGTGGGATATGGTTTCAGGTTAGGTAGGTAGTGTTGCAGCCAGGCCACTAGATGTCATGGACATGTCAAGGTAGCACATCACATTGTGTGACATTCATAGCAGGTCTATGATTCACACCAGTGAATCCTGTGTGCTGGCCATACTCCAGCCCACTGTGTAGTACTGTTTGCATTTACCACATGTGTAGATCTGATCTGTAGTACGTCCCTAAAGTGAACAGCACCTCCACCATTGTATGCACAGCTGTCCACACATCTGGCAATGCCAGTTTGTGAGGATTCATGTAGGTGAACTCACAAAGACATACAGAGCTACAGCTGAACATACATGTGTATCACATTAATTAAGTTTAAATAGTTGTATTTGCAAACCTACATGACACTGATGTGTTTGTGTCACACACATGTGACACTCAATGTTGAGTGGATATTATCACCATACATGTGTGTGTGTCACCTGATTACATTGCTCATACTCCATGTAGTTGCTGTCTTAATGTGGGTATGTCTGTTTGCCTGTACTGGTGTTTCTACCTATCAGCACATGGATGGATGTGTCCACATTAATGGAGTCGAGCTTGATGCTGTGTATATGTCACATATAAGGACTTACACTGCCTTAAAAGACATGGCCTGTGACCCTGCAGACTTGCTCACATAAGGTTTTACATGTATGTGTTCTGCCATATACATCTACACGGCACTGTACAGTGATTCAACATCCTGCCATGTATCACCTGTGTTGCACATGTGATACACATGGGACACTGGCTAGCCAGATAGTATTTGCAGGGATGGATATCAACTATAGCATGTACAGTCAAAGTCAACTAGTGGGCTATATGCCATGGGTCATGTATGTATTTAGGATGAAAGGTTACCTGGCAGTAGCCGACAGGTGGGTCTCTGGGGCCAAGTGGAGCAGTGCCACATTACTGATCCACAGGGTTAATGATACATATATCATACATTACCATGCGGTCATCACACCATGTCTGAGAGGGGAGTGATGTGCAGCTTTGACGACCAGGAATGCATAGTATGGCAGGACTATGTCAAGTGTATGGGACAAGGATCTGTCCAGCATGTGGAAGGTGGATGTCCATGAAGTATGTGTTCGAGATCAGGATGAGTAGGTGTAGCATGTCCAACATCACTGGGTTGGACATGGATTTATTCAGGGTATGCATCATGCTACTTAGTGAAGATAGGGAATGGGAAGGCTGGTGTAGGCCATCTGCACATGGCCAATACCCCTTAAAGGAAATATGTGATCTGATATGGGTCACTTGAGTGTTGTGTATGGCTGGACAATGATCTTTATATTCATGATTGGCACCCTATCATTATTAGGGTTGCCACATATGACTACCTGACAGGTGTGGTGACGTAGCTATCACAGGAAAGACAACTGCCCAGCTGCATCCCTCCCACACGTGTCCATTATGTTGACCACTGCCTAGGTGGTAGTTCATGGGTACAGGGTTATTAACATAGGGGTGACAATGCAATATGTAGCTGTCAGATTGTGGCCATATGTCACACACACCTCACCCACAAAGCCCCTTCTGTATGTTGTCCGCAACACTCCTGAGTCAGCTATTGCTCCTAGGTCATAGTCATTCGCATACTTCAATAGGCAGATGCCTTCTGTTTGTCTGTGAGGTATGGACTACAATGAGGGGGGATAAAATTCATTAACCCTGACATACTGTAGCTGCCACTGGTGTGATAATCATGTATTATTCAGACACCTTCTCTAGTGTTGGTTCTACTGGCAGTCCTGTTGCAAAACACTCCTGTGACATAGGAATGTACATCTAGTATACAGTGTAGGTGGTACACAGTATCGGCGGTGATGTCCTATGACCTGGCAAGGTTATGATATGCAGTGTGACATCAACCATACTGTCATCTACATCTGTACTGCTGACATCAATTAATTGATCAATGTTCATGGCCTTCCAGACCAGACTCGGCAGGGTAGTAGTAAAGTACTTCCCATTATCAGTGGTGTCTCCCCCTTTGTGGGTTGTGATACCTGTTGATGTGCACCATTTAATGTGTACACAACCTGACAAGGAGCTATGTTTTACATGATGTGTACATGGAGCGCATCTTGTTTTGCCATATGTGTATGATACAACCTGTGATGTGGACAGGCCCCATGCAGCCTGAGTGCAGCTTGTACCTGCATAGTTGTGGGTACAGGAGCCCTGTGGTGTACATGGATATATGCTTGTGTAACTGTTGGGGGGAGGGGGCCATGTGTTTATGTTATCCAAGACCCTATCTGGATTGCTTATTCATGCTAATCACTTGTTCAGGACTTGTAAGCACTACATAAACTAATAATTACTATAGCACTCAATCTTTCTCATTACCTAGAGTTAAGGGTAAACAGGTTTTGTACATACTTTTCTCACTTGCTTAGAGTAATTATCTCTTGTACTCACTTTTCTCACTTATCTAGGTGAATGTAGTGCTATATTCAGGCATATCCAACATTCAACTGCCAGAGTTCTCACCTGTCTATCTGATGAATCTGGACATCTTGAGGCAAGGTACACATTTCCTTATGTACACAGATAAGCCTCTCTGCCACCACCCAACACTACAACCTGTGAGAGATGCACTCATCTAGCCAAACTGGAGGCAAAGGTCTCTCCAACCAAGCCTGACCCTGACTGTCATGTGGAGAAGGTACACATTCGCACAGCACCACACTCATCACATAAGTCTCACAGAATCTACCCCATTAACTGGGAAACTACTTGTGTACCAACACATTAGCTCAATGGTTTCTGGAATTCATAAACACCAATGCACTGACTCAACATATCCACACACCCACCGGGGGCAATAATATCCTAGACTTAGGCATTACCAACTTGAGTGACTGGTGCTCCACAGGTGAAGCCAACTCCTCGTTGATCCGATCAGACAATGTGCTGAACACCATTGATATCCATATCCCGTCTCCAACCCCCATTAAGGGAACCACAGTATAATATGTCTACAAGGCAAACTACATGCTTCTTAAGACAGACATGGTGGAAGTCATGACACCCATGCAGATGGACAGTACTGTTACAACTGCTGAATCCTACACAAATGCACTCTAATAAGCACTTACACGAGTGCATGGCTTGTGCTATCCCAAACAGAACCAGGATGCTATACTCTTATTAACAAAACCAATTTGGTGGTCCCCTGCCATAAACAAAATGTACTACAGGAGGAAGACATTGTTGCAAATGAGAGTACAATCCCTGGCCAGCCTCAATAAGAAGGTGAGATCCCTTATAAGATCCTCCAAAGCTAGCTACGAAAACTGAAACACAACTAACACCAACAACAACCAAAAAGCATTCTATAGCTATGTCACATATCTCAATGTCAACAAACAGATCTGCTCTGAGCTACAGCACAAAGACACAAACATTACAGAAACAAATGATATTGGCAACATCCTGGCAGATCCCTCTCAAAGCTGCACACTCTAAAGGCAATATCACAGCATCCATGGGACTGGACAACATCCCAGGCTGCATTTTACATGAACCTCAGAACGTACTGTCTCCCCACCTATGCACCATGTTCAATAATACTCTCACATTGGGATTAGTGCCCCCTGAATGGTGCACAGCAACAGTTATCCCACTCCACAAAGGTGGTGGCACAACGGACCATGGGACCGATTTCCATATAGGCCTGACTAGCCTGGTCTGCAAGGCTATGGTGCACATCATGAATCACATTCACAGAGATTGTGGGTACCTCCAAACCTTTGACCCCTACCTGTTTGGCATTGTTAAGGATGGACCATGCCTTCTAAACCTGGTGGACTTCTTAGAGACAGTTACCAAGGCATTAGATGAGGGTAAGGAGGTCCACACAGCCTACCTAGATCTCTCATAGGCTTTCAACACCATTCCTCCTTCTGGTATTATCAACATACCCATCCACCTGAACATTAACCCCTACGTCATGTGATGGTTTGCAAAGTGGCTCATGGACAGAACCCACACAGTGGGAGTTGCATACCCTAAATCCGACTGTATACCAGTTACAAGTGGCGGCACCCAGGGCTCAGTCCTAGGACCCCTCATGTTCGGTATATACTTCTCTGACATACAGACAAGCACAGGAGGGCTTTGGCTGAAAAGGTTTGCAAACGACTGAAAACTAGGGGACATAATTGTTTCCCCAGCTGTTACAGACACCCTCTGGAAGGGACGCACTGAGACGGATTCCTGGTGTTAATATCATGGCGTCAAGCAGAATGCCTAAAAGTGCATAGTCATCCCCTTTGGATATAACTAATTACCCACGGACTACCACATAGGTGCTAGTCCCCTACATACAGAAAAGGTAATAAGTGATCTGGGAACCCCAGTAGATAGCAATCTCTCCTTCCATATCCATAATGAGGTAATAAGGGATCCGGGAACCCCAGTAGATAGCAATCTTTCCTTCGATACCCATAATGACATGCTGGTTAAAATATCCTTCTACATGGCCCCCCTAATCTCTAATGGGTTCACATCCAGATCAGAGGAGGCCATTGTGACTCTACTCATGACATATTAGACCCATTAAAGGATACAACATCACATTTGGGGTATACCTTACAAGACAACTGCAACAGCTTGAAAGACCACACCAGTATCACATCGAAAGGATTACTGACCTCAAACAGATGACCTATGCAGCTGTACTCAGTTGCATACCGCATACTCACAGGTGATCTCTGCTTGACATACAAAGCCCACGTCCAATCCTGTATTGCTGGATATGCTCCACCTACACAGAGGCCCCTGAGAACCACATGCTCTAGGGATATACACCTAACCACAACGATGAGTAGGATGTGCTGGATGGATAGATTCTTGACCCGGACACTCCCCATACTTTGGAACATGATTCCAATGTACATCAGGCACGGCCCCTCACTAGCACTCTTCAAGGGAAACCTTGACATGTAGATGGGAGACAGACATGTACCTCGGGGATCACTGCAGTGGCTCTGCTGGACAGATGCACAGGGAACTAATGGCTCTGCCATTCAGAGGCACAGGGAACCAACCTATAGGGGTGGCGAAAGCCAACACACTCTAGCTAGGTTTACAAATACCCTTGGTAAGACAGCCTAGTACCTACCTTTGCACATATTACATGTCTTATGTGCATGGATAGTTAAATAGCTCTTCCATTTTACTTTGCTATCATGCTGATAAACTGGCGGGTGACTAAAAGACATATGTATCCTGTTATTGTGTATTGTAAATGCCAATAGACATAACTAATGTTTGCCTAACATTACAGCAATGCTATGTAGCTTGTAATACACATCTGCCTACAATACTGTACATTACACAGTTATTGGCACAATATCCCACAATGCAAATCATACCTTCCACATGTTAGCCTCTGTAATACACCCATACATATGGCTACAGTTACAATATATCAACATATACTATCCCCTGTTATAGCACATACTTGTTGGACCAGCCCTGGCACTGACATCAGCTGGTGAGGAGTATTTCTGTTCAAAGCCCTTATATAGCATCCCTTGTGGTGTATGCGGTGTTTGCCTTGTGACCTACAGCAGTACACACAAATACTGCAAGCGTTACTATGCTCAACAATACATCACTACAAGATAACTGTTTCCACTATATGGATTGTGTGCACTTTAAATACTACAGAAAGGTACTACATACACAGACATAATGACTGTTCTACATACCTTATTAGTAGCCCGAGGTGTCGTTAACTGTTGATTCAATCCTTTTCAGTTTGTGTTTCAAAGTTCTTTGTAATGTTCCGCTGCTATATACGGATGGTTTGAATGTGTGATAACACATCCTTTTCTAGTTACATATCGGTAACATGTGGTATCCTGTCCACCAATTGCTGTTCCAAAGTAGTTAATTAGATGCACATCAGCTGTGCAGCTACTCCATTAGCCGATACCATGGCAACAGTGGTGTATAACTGAGTACTACTTTTGGGCGTTGTCCATTTGCCTTACTTTCGAGGAAGATGGCCTGGATGTGTTGTTTCAACAGCTATATGGAGACACAGAGAAATATTAGCTTCATAACTCCCGTGGACTGTGTGTAATGGCTAGGTGATTTAGTTCTACATGTGAGTACAGCTGTTATATTTCGGAACATTGCTACTTATGCAGGGTTTGTTTGTACCTGATACTTCTGCAGATGTTTAAGTCTGGCAAGGATGTCTGGTCAGCTCAAGGCCATATGGCTATGCATGAACTGTTATGTGGTGTACAGTGTGCTCACCAGACATCCTTGATTTGGTGTACAAGTGTAGCATACTCTGCTGTTACTCACTAATTGCTAACACATCCCGGTGTATGCACAACCCTCTGAAACGGGATTAGTGCAAACAAACCCTGTTACATCAGCAGCTGCTCCATTGTATAACAGCAGCTATTTCACATAGGGCCATGTTAGTGTGTCTCTGACAAGGTATGTTAAGGCTTCTGCAGACGTCGTACAGTGAGTGAATGATTTGTGATGTTATTACAGTTTGTATTGTAATATGTTATAGGTGTGGGGGTGATGTTGGTGGGTGTGCATAGCAGATGGAGGTGTGTAGGAACTGCTTTTATACATAATTGCTATGTGCGTGAGGGTTCCTTCCCTATTTGAACACCTATCCTTTTGTGGACTAATACAATGGTAATTGCAGGCTGATTTATTAAGGCACTGTTATGTGGTTCCTGTATAGCATGCAGGTGATGTTAGTCCTTGAATCCCTTTGGTAACACATCTGAATGTAATAACGTGTTGCTACATGAAAGCTGTGTATTTCTGTCATAGGTATTTGCACTCATCTTAGTTGTGTTGGTGACTGACCCTCTTTGGCTAGGGTTGCCACCTTTTCATATGGCCATAGTGGGACCTTTTCGGGACACACATCTGATTTTACAGGCCTACACAAACCCACGGTCAGTACAAGGGATAGGACTTTCCTTTCTTGTCTAAATATAAGCTTATTCTTGTAGCAGTGTAGTTGCTTATCCTGTTTCCTGTAACATGTAGGTATTTTAGATACAGAAATAACTATTGTATGCAACTATTACAGTACATATGAGACATAATTATGTTCTACAATCCCAGGACATTTGCCACGTTTAATATATTTGGTAAGGACACAAAGGCCCAAAGAGGGAGTGTCCCTCGCAAAGTGGGACAGGTGGTAAAACTATCACTGGCTCATGTCCATAGCAAATATTTGTAATTGTGTATAGGCATATACTCTCCATATCCTTTGTTCATAAAGGTTGGTAGTGGTGGAATGTGTGATTGCTATGGTCCATGTTATACACATATATGAACACTTCAACTGCTGTATACTGGAGACCTACGGAATCCTGAAGCCACAGAGTTCCAATGCACACACTACCGGGACCAGACTCCCACACCCCACATTACTGACATCGACAGTAACTCGCGAAAGTAACACAAACATGGAACACACACATGCACACACAGACACACTGCTACCCAAAAAATCCAAACAAACCATCCTACACTACATATGAGCAGGTGGCCAAGCCCCCCTACACCACCCATGTAGATGTCTGTGCCTCCCACACCACCCCCTACTTTAATATTCTACCTCCTAGGTCGTGCAAACAGATGTACAAAGCTAACCCACACCCACACATTACAGTCCCCCAAAAACACACACCACACACAGAACACACACTTACACATACTACAGCCCTAAGAAACACACCTACACACAGTAACTGCTATGGTTCCAGAGATATGAACATTTCTTTGAAATGTGAGGACATAATTTGATTCTGTCAAAAGTCTTAGGCTCCGCCCATTGGAAGTTACATTGCAAACTTTCTGAGCTCCACTGGAGTGAATGAGTTAAATTTAGAGTTTTACAGATGCTGCACCTAATATCAGAAGAGGTGGTTTCAATCATATTGTTGAAATGTGTGAATTAAAATGGATTATCTCCATGAGACCTTATGAACATCCAGAACTTAATAGTGGTGTTTCTCCCAAGCCAGCCTTCTTGAGAAGGCAGTGACTAGGATTAGGTGTTTTTGCCTGATTGGTTTATTTTTTAATGATTTTTACTGATTGGCTATGCTGGATTTTAAATATTTCTGTTTTAATGCATGTTTTGTATTTGGTCTGAAGAAGCGGAAACCCTGTGAAAGCACTAACCCTTTGTTTTAATAAACCAGTTGTTTTGAACTTTTGTGGTATTCTCATTTCCCAGGACCATGTTGGTTGACTCACATATAATTTTTGATTTAGTTATTTCTTTGTTTGTGACTCTCCTTTAGCAGTTTGGATAGCTTGTTGTTTTTTCTTACATATTGCTAAATTATCCAGCAGCATGTAACATAAACACTGTCGCAATCGACACAACTATTGCATGCTTAATTCAGCTGCACATTTTGCTTAGTCTGTGGAGATCTGTACGACATTGCAAAGGATACTGAGAGAAGGATAAATCCTAAATCCAGAAAATGCAGTACTTAAAATTAATGTGAAATGTTCAGTGGAAATGGAGAAAAATATATGCTACATCTATGTAGTAAACTAAAAGCAGACTTTTGTGTTTTTTTTTTAGGTCAGTTTCATTATCATCTTACTTCAGGCACCATACATCTATATAGTACCTTATAAAGTATTCTTATGACTCATTTATACAATCCCTCTGATCTGTGTGAATTCCAGCTCACCTCTGCCTATCACTCAAGAGCATTTTATACCACTTTTGTCAGGCTTGAATATATTTAATCAGCAAGTATATGATGTGGTGTAAAGTTATGTCACAGACTGACTCAGAATATATGTACAAAGGTTTCTGTAAATTAGTCAAATTATTGGACTTAATGTGCAAACCTGCCTTTGCCTAGTTATTTTTCTAATAGTTCATATCAAAAGTGTCCTTGCCTTTGATGCATATAATACAGCTATGCATGAGCTTGCATTGTGATTTTTAATTGTACAGACTATCGTCTTTTATTTTTCTGTATCTGTACCATTATAGTAAAGCATACTATGTTTGTTTCAGATTCATCCTTGTTTGACTGTAATGCTAAACTTCTGTTAAACGTTTTCACCAAAGTCTTATCTCGTACTAAGCTATGTACATTGGCACATACCTGTGCAGACATATAAACAAATCAATCAAACCAATCAGTCTTTACAGTGAGGTCATTATTTGAGTCATGCTGGCATTTTGTTGTAAATTACTATATGTAGTTCTATGCAGAACAGAACAGTTGATTTTTATGGCTATTTGTTAAAATGATACATTTGTACATACATGCATGTGTGTGTGTGTGTGTGTGTGTGTGTGTTTTATATATATATATATATATATATATATATATATATATATATATATATATATATATATATACACACAGACGTACATGTGTGCGTGCATGAGCGCACACACACACACACACACACACACACACACACACACACTTCTGAGCTTGGGTTTGCAATATAACTGTGGCTATCACAATACTACTACCTCCTGGTTTAGATTATGTACTTGCTTCTTGAAATGTGCTCAGTTTATATCCTGATACATATCTCCAACATGAAGATGCATGCACAGAAATGAGCTCACAGACTTACACACATGCATACACACATACCTACATAGGTATGCATACACACACACACACACACACACACACACACACACACACACACACACACACACATGCATGCACGCACACACAAACGCACACTTAAACACACTCAAGTAATCACCACTACCTTTTGGATGGTACTGTAAATGTGGTTATTACAAAACTAACACTTCCTAACCATATTCTGTCTGTCTCACATTAACTTTCTCACTTGGACTGGCAGTTTGTAAAAGGAAATTATTAGTCAGTGTCAACTGGTCACTGAAAATCCAAGCACTTCATAGGTTAGTAAGAAGCATTAAAACATTTATTGTCACAAGCTATACATGAGCAAATTGCCACTGTTATGTGATATGAAGTTGTGGATAACATCAGACAACTGCTTATTGTCTATCAACAATCAAAAATATAGTTTGTTTAATCAGGAAAATAAATAAATGAATTTAATACTGCATTGCTAATTTTAAATTGTGCATATTTGTTTACCTATATCAAAACTGTTATTAAGAGCAGTTGCTTCATATAATGCACTGATGGAAAATTTAGCTTCTGAACCAGACTCTTCATTAGTTGATGGGTGTACAACACAAGGAAGTGGTCTGGGAAGATTTTAGCTGTCTGAAATGATGAATAATTCTTTGTGGCATCTCCCAAGATGCCATAAAAAAGTATGTTGTTGGACTATGTGCATAGCACCTTTATTACTGACAAAAACAATAAATGTGATAGATATATTAAGTGTTAAGTGAATGCTTTCTGAAATGAAAATATTTTAGAATACATAATGTCGATCTTATACAAAGACTCCAGTTACATGCAAAGCTTAATTTTGTCTGTCTCATGGACATACAAGCACAACATGGACAATCTATTTCTTTGCTTCTCAAAAAGGTTAAGATCTGTGTCCACATCTATCATAACAAAATGACATCTGCAATTGCTTGTGCCCTTTGTCTGAATGATATTTTAGTCAACCCGCTATTTTGTTAGTAATTAATCTTGCTAGTGAATACTTTTAATGTAAATAGCTTGTGAAAGCCCAGACCTATCTGTCAAAAATGTACAGTAGTTTTGGAGGCCTTTTTCTAAACTAAACAAGCTACTTCTAAGCAAATCTGAGTGGTAAATGAACTGATTATCTGCTTTTCTTGGCAGTGTTTCGTATGAGAGGTAGCAGTGTGTGACGAACTTGAACATGCTGACATTTTCAAACTGCTTTTGTCAAAAGACTATGGGAAATTATAATGAATCATAAAATATTGGTGATGACAACTGCAGGCTGCTACTTGTTTTCAAAAAATTATATATATTTGAGCATTTTATCGAATACTCGAGTGTTTTGTCTTCTGATGGACAAAACCAAACCGGTAATGTGCATTTACTATATCAAGTACGCTTAACAAAATATTATATTTAATGTTAAATAAACATGACAGATAATGTTGCAAATGTCATTATAAATTGTACACTGAGTTTGTACATTTAATGATTTGTTATGGATACATTATTATTTCACTTTTCTAAACTCAGAGAAAGAAATTTAACAGTTGCTTTTGCATATTACCTCCAAAAAAATGATTCTAAAGATGATCAAGTTTATATAATATGATGGAAAATCTGGCATATCCTCAAAATGATTAACAGTGCATAATCCAGACTTCAGTTACTTTATTTTTTTATTCTGTTCTTTTTTTATTCTCACCCATATTTTTGAATCTGCAATTCACTTCACAATACAATTTATCTTTTCCTTGATTGATCTTTAAAGTAATGCTTCAAATTTAATGCTTAAATCTTTTGAATTGATATTTCAATGTATTCTATCTTATTTCATTGCCTTTGCAAGAATCTTGCTAAACCATTCTCTAGAGAACTAGTATGTTTTAGGTTTTCCTGTATTTCACGTTTCACACTTTTACTCCTGTGAAAATATGCCTAAAGCAGCTAAACATTTCCTTTGTGATTATTAAGTGAATCAGTAACTTGGGTATCTTGTTCTCTTTTGCACTGTCTTTAAATGAAATAGTCAAAACAAGGTGTTTATTAATTTATTTACTATTTGGTAACGGGGTAGGTGGACTGAGCCAGGGACCATTTTTAGTTGTGATCTGGGTTCAGAGTCAATAAACAGTGCAAGTTAACTTAAGTTATACACTTCAAATATTATAGAGTGTTAGGTTTGCATTGCTGAAAAACTTTAAAAAGTCCATGTACACATTTTATAATGCAATGTGTTATATACTTTAATAAAATAACAGCTTTATATTACGTTTTATCAGTTTACGTGGTATGCAATAAGAGTTGGCTATATGGAATTGCTTCTTAAAGGTTTAAAACTGAATTTCCTTAGGGGAAAACAACTCAAATGGTAGTTAGTAAAAAACAGATATAACAAAGATAGTGAAGACTAAGAATAGAATATAGGAGCAAAAAGAGTTAAATGGCAAAGGAAAAACAGCTGTAAGACTGTAATCATTTTAAGAATTTTAAGCCTTTTAAAGAGTTTATTCATTATCTCTAAGGTATTAACAAACAACTTCCTTCATGAGGTGCGCAGAAAGAAACTTCTTAAACCTGGTAAGAGTATATTGATGTCTTGTTTTAGCTGGTGGTGTGTATGTTTTCTCTTGAGCCATTTAATATTACATTTTAGTCAGGATGTAGTCACAGAAGTAAATAGTGTAAATGTGTACCAGGAATCAAACATGCTGGAGGAGTTATGAGACTGCATTAAGGAAGAAGTGAGAAAGGGAATAATATAGTCTATCAGAAAAAAAGGAAGGATTAGAAGAGAAAAATGACTACAGTAGATACGTAATAAAATAAGATATGCCACCAATGAAAAGAATGGTAAGACAGACAGTGCAAGGTGAGAAGGAAATTGATATGCATGATATGATAAAGGCTGTAAAAAGCACAGCAGGCAGGCCAAGCAACCCTCCAGAAAGAGATGGTTATAGGAAAAGAATATAGGTAAAGGACATATACAAGAATATAGGTAAAGGACATATACAAGAATATAGGTAAAGGACATATACGAGAATATAGGTAAAGGACATATACAAGAATATAGGTAAAGGACATATACGAGAATATAGGTAAAGGACATATACGAGAATATAGGTAAAGGACATATACACGAATATAGGTAAAGGACATATACGCAAATATAGGTAAAGGACATATACGAGAACATAGGTAAAGGACGTATACGTGAATATAGGTAAAGGACATATATGAGAATATAGGTAAAGGACATATACGAGAATATAGGTAAAGGACATATACGCGAATATAGGCAAAGGACATATATGAGAATATAGGTAAAGGACATATATGAGAATATAGGTAAAGGACATATACATGAATATAGGTAAAGGACATATACGCGAATATAGGCAAAGGACATATATGAGAATATAGGTAAAGGACATATACGAAAATATAGGTAAAGGACATATACGAGAATATAAGTAAAGGACATATACGAGATTATAGGTAAAGGACATATATGAGAATATAGGTAAAGGACATATACGAGGTATAGTTAGGCATGTAGGAGTAACAGGTATCATAAAACTGTACTGGACAGAAGAGAAGGAATTAAAATGCTCTCTTTGCTCATAATATAAATAATAATAATAATAATAATAATAATAATAATAATAATGATAATGCTGATTGCAAGCAATGCAGAAATGTAGAACTGATATTGTGAGAAATGGACAGATAAAAATCTGAGTTGCAAGGAAAGATTGTAGGGGTACTGGTGTAGAAATAGCCCAATACCCAGCTGAACAGTCTTCCAGGGTATTAGAAGAGCTGATGGGAGTTATCACTGAATGGAGTGAAGTTATAATATCTCTCCAGTAATAGGCATGATGCCACGTATGAAACCACATGCATCATAGTTGGATGGTGCTCCACATCCAGAAGGGTGTGGTTAGGAAGATAACAGATACACAGCAGGTCAGTCAGGTTATCTTCCACTCCAGCAAAGGTCATATATATGATTTTATATGGTATATTAGTACAAACTCTAAACACTAGTTATCTGATAGCTGACAGGAAGGATGACCTCATACTGGAGATCTATACACTGCAGATAAGGTCTGTACCACAGGTACATTTGTGGTTATATTGGTAAGGATAAACCTGTCGATCTGATGCACCTGAGAACCAGCAAGGCCTTTAACATTGTTTCTTATACTGCAATTAACTCATACTCACTATCTTATACATCTAACCTAACTTCACAATAATTTTTTCTCAATATCATCTAACAAACATACACACTAATCACCTTTCCTCACCTTCTCTCTGCATTCATCTATCACCTCCTTGCTGTTTTCTGCTCATATCACCCACATATCTTCTCTCTTATTTTTCTTACATGTAAACGTAAAATTGTAGTTTGGCATTGTAAAACTCTGTGAATATGCCAGTTTGTCTTATATCTATATGTAGTGACTCTATACTTTACCTATTGCAGATTTTATCTAGAATAGTTGCCTTCAGATATTGTATATTTATATTGTTAGTTTAAGCTTTATGTTTTTTCTATCATATAACATTGCCTATTTTATAACTGAAGCTTTTTTTTCCTCAGAGATCTACCCCTGTCAACAAAAAAAAATAACTAACCAATAAACTAAATAAATAATCCACTAAATATAATAAAACACTATTTTGTTTCAAATTAATTTTTTTTATCATGACTACAATGTATTCAAAGAAAAATTCTGAAATGAATCTCAATAGATGTCCAGAGTACAAAGAACCCACATAAATCCTGCAGGATTGAGTTGAGAATGTGGGATGTATATTCCAAGTACAATCTAGACTACTTTTTCTGTTGTTGAAGTTTGGTTTGCTGACCTCAAACGCAGCAAATTCTCAACATTTTCTGTACAGGTTTCACAGGAATATAGCATTAAAACAGCATCTGGATACCTAGCTCAGGAAACTCTTAACAGAACTGCCAGTTAAAGAAAGCAAAATTATATATTTTCTGTGGTTGTTTTAATAGGGTCTACTTTATTAATGCAAAAGCGTAAAACCGCGAATACATATGGATCAAACCATATGCATCGAAAGTGCAAGCCGTCGAAAACTGTAAACGGAAATCTCCGTAGGTGGAGATTTCCATTTATTTCAATGTAGTGCGATCTCGGAGTTGGTATATTTAAGTAGCGGGGGCTGTGGGGAGTGCAGGGCGGCTTACCCCCTTGCCTAAATTTTCTTTTTTCTGTGTATTTTTTTTCTTTATTAACTTTTGAACACTTAAGAGTTCAATTCATATGTGTCGATCTTTATCTTTATGCATTCGAACTTTTGAACATTCAAATTAATAAAGTAGACCCATTTTAATACTAGTGGAAATAATTCTCTTTCTGTCTGTCTCTCTTTCTCTCTCTCTCTCTCTCTATATATATATATATACATATGTTATACGTGTGTGTGTGTGTGTGTGTGTGTGCATTAATTGCTTTGTTGTTAGCTAAGAGATACATACTACTTGAAGTAAGTTTTTCTTTACTGTTTTGTTAGTTTCTGGTACTGTCTTATCATAAAATATTTGCACTGCTATCTGCCTTATACTTAAAATGCAAGCACCGTGGAATGCTATTGTGTTTAATTTTTTAAGCAGAAGAACTGTTTTGATTCTAAGTCTGAATATGCCTGGCGCCTGCCCCCTGTCATATCTGAGAGTAAGCTTTTGCTCCACAATTAACAGAAGATGTCAATAGCACAGCTATGACCTCCCACCAAAAATAACCAATTGGGTGTTTTAAATTCAAAGGGACAAGTATCAACTGTCTTCAAGACATTGGCTATAAGGACCACCTCCACTTAGGAAAGCATGCCATAACAGCAGTTAATTACAACTGCCAAAGGCTTTAGCATCAGAATGCATTATAACCAGTGTCTATGGCACGTCTGAATAGAGTCAGATGCCATATAATCCCTTATATTACTCTGATATGGACATTCTCAGCTGCACATTATTATTTTATAGATGTTTAGTTGCATGTTTTTAAGACTGGACTTAGCAGGCTATAAAAAATACCATCTACTCTGGTTCGAAAGTACATATAATTACAGATTCAGTTGTTAGGTTTATAACTTACTGACCTCTAAGAAGCTTGAGTGTTAGCACGGCATGTTTATATTTTGTACTTTGTAGTAAAAGTATTAAGATTATCTTAGAATGGAAGTCAACAGCTAACTTACTTTAACTGTAACTTCATTCCATAATATTGGAAGGCTTTGTATAATGTAACCTTGTTCCATAATCTTTGAAGGCATTGTATAATGTATCTATCAAATTGTTCTATTAGTGGTACATATTTTAGTATAAGGTTTACAAATGGTATGAAAGTTTCTCATTCATATGTTGTGGGCATAGTCTTTCATGTAAAACTGTGTCAAATATTTCAGAATACACCATGCAGTAGTTCGCTCTGAGATTTAAAAAATGAAGCTACTGTCAGTTCATACATCCTTTCCAAGTTGCTCAAGTTTTCCTGCCTATCATTTTCCTTTAATGATTCGTTATACATTTTCATTTTGTTTCAAACAGTTGGGCCTATAATTGTAACATGCAGTTTGTGTTTAATAATGGCACACATCACTAAGCAATAAACATCATGAGTTCACAGGTATGAGAAGATGTGCCCTTTAGAATAATGATGGTTATAAAACATGTTTCTTGGCTTCAGCAGAAGAATAAAAGGTCTAAATTAAATTTTAGATAATTTAGTATTATGTAATACTGCCCCATGTCTCTTGATGCAATTGTATGACTTATTCATTTTTAATCACACGGTATGGGTGGCACAGTGGTGCAGCAGTTTGCATTGTCATCTCACAGCAAGAGGGTCTCTGGTTTGATTCGAGGTCAGGGTGTCTTGTGGGTGGCGTCTGCATGTCCTCCCTGTGCTTGTGTGGGTTTCTGCCCACATTACAAAGACATGCGTCTGGAGTGTTTCTCCCTGTACCTTCACTGAAAATTGACTCATTCCAAGTCAGACTTTCCTGGTGAACAAATAATAAATGTTTCATTCATTAACATTTAAGCTGAATCCATTGCATCTCTGCAGGTACCTGTTTTTGTACGACATCTTGGAAAAATTGAGGACCTCTTTTTTGATGAAATTATGTTACTCAGTTTGCAGCCATCTGCATGTCTGTTTATCTAGAGCTCTTTCCCTCTTTTACATCTTAAACAATTAGTCCCAAAAGAACGTATTAAAGTATAAATTACTTTTGTACATTGTTTCTAACCATCATTACGATGGACAGGCACATCATTCAGCCCTACATGCTTCACTACATCCTGTTGTTTAAGCAGGGTTTTAGTGATTGAAGTATGTATAACTTCAAATTTAGTGCATTTAACTGATCAATTATTCCTTTGTACCATAACCCTCAATGTCATAGCAAGAATAGCTACAACAGAATAAAAAATCATGCAGTCATTCATCAAATGCTACTGTTATCTACTCAAATGAAGTCACAAGATTGAGAAAGCAACATTTCTCCTGAAAATGTCCATACTATTCCACCTATGCATACCTATTAACCCCTTAAAATAACAAATCTGCACAAAGCCTAAAATAATGGGAGACTAGGTCCAAACAGGACAGTTTTTAAATAGCAGTCTTATAAACTTGGAAAATTGCTAGAATAACAGGATTTATGTTAGCATGCATTTTTGAAGGATATGAAGCCTGAAACTCAAATACATGTCTGTCCTCAATGATTTACTAGAAAGCTACACATTTTATGAGAAACAAACCATAATATGGGGCAAAAATCTGGACATTCTGTGAGAATCTGAAGTTAAGAGATATGCCTATGTCACAATGGATACATTCTGTTTTGGTCATTTCAATGATTTTACATAGAATACTGTTCAGGCTATTGGTCTTAAACCTATTTAGGTCTTAATTTGCCACCCTTTTGTAAAAAAAAAACTACCAAAAAAAAAACTGTTAATACAGATTAGTGAGTTGTCAGCATACGTATATATTTTTAAATGTTTGATATGGATTTGTTAAGTTTTCCTTTAGTATATATACGAGATCCCAAATGTTTTACTGATACAGTGTAACTCATTTTTCTTTCATTTTATTTCTAGTTAACAGATGTCAGATTTTTAATTATGTAAGGGACACCTCCTTTGTTTATATAACGTTTTGATATATGTGCTTCGTCACTGCAAAGTTTGAATGACAGTGTTCTATAAGTCCAAACTTTACTGTATCATAGATTCTGTAGGTAACATCTAGGCTTGCTGATTTATTTTCATCTGTGATTTAACTCTTAGGTTAAAGATGCTGTAAAATGATATATGTTAATTACAGCTTGTATAACCATGGATAAGGAACAGTGCTGTCTATTTTAGAATTAATTTTGTTATATTCCAATAATTCCAACAACACAAAAGGTTAGCTATAATATAAGCGTAAGATGTACAGTCCCAAAATATAATTGAATACATTTCACAACCTATAGTAAGAGATTTTTCCAAATACTTCATTTTAGTAGTACAAAATGCATCTACTTGCCTTTTCTCTGAGAAAAGACAAACTAAGAAAGGGTGTGGATCACAGCCCATCATAGATGGGTGTATAAAGTGCATAAACCTCTTTAAAATGATACATTTACAATAATGGCCACTTGCATTGCTTTGACTGCAATTGCATGCATTTTTATCCAGAATGCCCAAAATGTCAGTATTACAAGGGAATTGGGCACCCTGAACACCACATTTATTTAACAAATCTCAGCCTCCTCCACCACCCACCGTCTATAAGTTACACTAATGGTGACCATTTTAGTGACAGCTTGTAAACTGTCTAATTTCTTTAAAAAACAGTTTGACAGTTTACAAGCTGCTGTTAAGCAATCGCAACTTTTCTTCCTTTCTTAAAGGTAAATTAAATACCTTTACAATGAATGGGACAGTTTGACAGTCAGAGAGTTTTCAAGTCAGTAAAGCATTCAGGATTATGAATAATTAACTGGCATCTTATAAAGTGTCATTTTTTAAAAATATTAGCTGATCCCTAGAAGTTGATGCCTAAGTTAGTGACCTGTTCACCTCCCCCTTGCCATACCTCTCAACTGTTCAGATTTTTGCAGCATCTCCAGATTTTTTGTTCATATTTTGGTCTGTTCCTTATAAAAGCTGTGTTTTTTGGAAAATCGCTGAGATTATCTTTGGACTGAAGTCACTAAATAATGACATACATTTGAGTTTCAGACTTCAAATTCTTCAGAAAATGTATGTTAAAACAAACCCTACTACTCTACTAACTTTCCAAGTTTATAAGAGCAATGTTTAAAATATGTCCCTATTTTCGGGTATTTATCCCCCATTTTGTTGGGCTTTGACCAGATTTCCTGCACTAAGAGGTTGAGAGGTATGGCCCTTGCTATGGTATTCCATATCTATATTACTGGACTTCTAGTAGGATTTTTCACTTTTGTTTCAAAATGCTTTGATTAAAGATACCTCTGGGCAAATTATAGGACATTTATAGGATCACCAACACCCCTAATGGTATGCCCTTGATCAGATAGTGAGCATAGATGATTTGTTATGCCTTCTCAGAGAAAGTGAAAAAAAACAGCTGAAGAAGAATCAGTCTGCATCTTAAAAGATTAAATAATTAAAAGGACAGTAATTTAATCATAGTAATATCTCCAGAAACTACAGAATGTAAATAACAGATGTAGTAAAGGATGTAGTAGTGCAAGCACATATTACGGATACATTTTTCATATCACATCTCAATGTTAAAATGAAAATTATGTCCGATTTACCAACATTCATTGAAAACTGTAAATCCAGTGTTTTGCTATTATTAGAGTGGATCAGCAAAGGACAGCATCTTGGCACAGGAAAAAAAGAAAGACAAAATGGGTGAAAGAGTTTTGAGATCTAACAGGTTTCCTGTTTCAGTGTCCTTGCTGTTTTAGCCAGGAGTTCTTGGCTTCCTGAATCCTGATTCTTGGCAGGTGGAACATGCATGCATGCTCTGCTTTCTGTTTCAACTATTTTGTTATCATTGCATATTTGGATTTTGTTCATGTCACAGAGTGCAGGATGAGAATCAGTTTTGCATGTATATGCATTATATGTATTTTTTCTTTTCTCAATACAGTGGAACAGTAACACATCTCAAATATTAGTTTATTGAGCTAAAGAATTTCTACTTGATAGACACCGATTTTTTTTTTTCTTTTTGAGATTTTATGACTTTTCAGGGCTTATTCATTCACTTCTTATACTGGTCATCTTTTTAAACTATAGTTGATTTACTATAGCTCTAGGGCATAGCTGCTGTGGTTTGTGTAGCATTTTTATAATTCATGCTTGACTACCTGACTAACGGGTGGTAGCTGACAGCAGGGATTTATATCTGAACATGATAACATGTATCAGGCAGTGCAAATAAGTCTTAAATTTTGTATTTCTATGCAAATTAAAGTAGGAAAATATAATTGTTCCTGCTGCATTCAATAAGGGGTAAGTGACAGTAGCACATAAATTTATTCTTCAAGTAGAAGTGTAATAATGTGGCTAAAAGCTTTGCTTAAACAGAGTACAAATGCTATGCACTCCAAAGAGTCATAGTGAAAATTATTTTTGGAGATTTTAGTCAGATTATATTGCATATGTATTAACATAACACAAAATACAAGAGCATGGTTAAAATATTAAAACATTCTATTTTTCATTTTTCACGACATAGTCACCCCTTGCAAACACCCTGTCCTGTACTTCATGATATATTTACTTTACAATCCTGAAGGTGAATGCAAATATATATATATATATATATATATATATATATATATATATATATATATATATATATATATGCGTGTGTGTGTGTATAGACAGAGCGAGGGAGAGAGGTGTTAACCATAATACAAGGCATGGTTTCTCCAGTTCTATACAACTGTTTACCTACAGCTATAAAGTGTACCCATCAAGCTTAGTACTATTACGGGTATAAAATACAAGTTTTATTTAATACACGATAACATCTGAAATATATTGTTTTGCTTAAAACACTGGTAAATACAAAATATTTGTTGTGGCGTTTTTCGCTGTGGCTGTATTGAAAATGAACTTAACTCAATTATACTGTCTTTCCAAAAAATACAAACAGGAAATATATATATATATATATATATATATATATATATATATATATATATATATATATATAAAATCAAACACTTCATAATAAAACAAGAAAAATGATATGCTGACAAATACACTAGAGCTGTTATTAGCACTTTCATCCGTTTAATAACTGGACTTCATCAGAAATGAAATACAATACAGTGCAAGGTATATATAACCATTTAAAAAAAGGGGGTTGATCTCATAGTATTATAAACCAATAATATGCTGTATATCTGTGTTAAAATGTAAATTGATACAGTAAACCAATTATGTATAGAAAAGGAGTATATACAGACAGTGACACCAATCAAAATAAGGTATATTATTGTCGCCATTTTAAGGCACACTTAATATTTAGGGTTTCATTTAGTCCTGGTGGTGCATCCGCATTCAGCTTCAATTGCCACAATAACTCTCTGACATCTAGTAAAGTGTTACTGTCACCAAAGAACTGTTGAACACAATCAAGTACAAAGAATTTAGAATCCATAAAATTAGGACAAATAACAATATGTTTAGCTAATGATAATCAAGCATATCAACTCAATGAGTTACACACTTCTCAGCATGAAAGTAATACACAAGCTCAGTTGGACAGACAAGCTAGTTTCCCTGTACCAATTTAATGTGAATAATGCAAGGCAATGCATGCTGCCTGGACAGAGGAAACAAGTTCAAGTAATGATTTCTTGGATTGAAGACTTTTCTGAGTGGGAGCTCTTGCTCTTTTGGTGTAAAGTATATAGCAGGATCCGCCACCTGACAGTCTTAACATCATAGGTAAGTACGAAACCAAAAATGAACAAAAGCCTTCCAGTCGTCTTCCGGTAGATGGATCAGTCAATAAAATAACATGAATTCACCAGGAAAGTAAATTACAATCCACATTTTATTTTTAAGCTTAAAACATCCAGCTTTTCGTCGGTTGAAAAAAAACCAACTTCCTCAGAATGGAAACCACATCATGGACATTCGAAACCTTACTTATAATTATATATCCCCTCACATGATCTTACGTGACTGAAACCATACTGTCGTAATTCATAAAAAACATTGGGTAAGTTCAAAATGTGATACAAGGAACAAATAAAGTAAAAACTGTAAGCTGGCAACATTTAAAACAATTAATTTGTTAAAATGTTTAAAAATATGCGCTAATGTGTATGAACACTTCAAGCACCAACAGCTAGATACTCTGTTAAATAACCTTGTTAAATCACAATTAGGCTCCACTGATGAATATGATAAAAAATTAAATTGTATTAAAAATACAAAATGTTTCATATTAGAAAAACGCCAAAAGGCGCTCTAAAATGAGTTTCCAGGTATCAATCTACATGTGCCTAAATCATGGTACAGAATAACAATGTAACGGACTAAAAAACAAATTCTATTACATTAAAACTCAATGCGCTCCTTGCATAGAATCTGGTTGTAGCCCATGAGTTGTAACATATGGACTGGACAAGAAACATAAAGGAATATACAAATATAATCCCTATACTTTATACTTTATATTAATCATATTATAATGAATTTAAATATGACTATCTCATACTATACTATCTTAAAGAACCACTGAAAATTTGGATGAAATAAAATAAATAATAGTATTACTTGAATAAAATATCCCTCCTATTCTTATGATCATAACTCTACATATGGTGGAACATACCTGGATAATAAGCAAAAGGTCGCCTATACTATCGTAGAGACATGTACATAAACTGTAAATATGCATTGGAACAATTTCACCAATTTCACCAACTTTCCTCGGGCTAATAGTGTCAAAGCTATTGATGCAAGTAACTCTATTATATTGCTTGCAGGGTCTGGGGGACCCGCACATCTTCTCAATGATGCCCAACAGCAGATGAGAGCCATCGCTGGGACAGGAGCTGGGGTCTATGAGGAACCTCGAAGGGATGTCAATCGACCCCAGGGGTCTATTTCTTTTCCAGCACCGAGGGTATCACCGGTGGTGGATTTAATTACAATGTCTTGCAATCTGAACCAGTGGTTGAATCGTTCTTTTTCTTTCCACGAAAATAATGGCAACAACAGTTCAGAACAAGGTATGTCTGTAGACATTGATTTACCTAGCAAATTGAATTTGTTCGACCAGAAATTGATTAAATTAAGGAAAATTCAATTAGAGGTAGCGTATTTTGGAGAATGCCAACGTTCTAAAGTAGTACCTAAAGGCCTTAGATCCTGGCAATACCCTACGGGGTTAGTGGAGGGTTCAGCCTTCCACTTGGATCTTATCCAGCTTTTTGACAGACATGGCTTTGAACTCCTTAATTTAATATCTAAGCATTACCAATTGGCTACTGACGAGTTGACCACCGACATCAATAAACTGGATGAGGAGATCAAGAATGATTCTAATTTCCTGAGGTACAGGTATGACTATGAACGTTCGTTCACCAGTATAGATCAACATATATCTAAAATCACAACCAATAAGATCAAGAAACTACATAGGGACATAAAAGCCTATAAAGATGGAGTGGCTTATCCTAAGCCTCCTAAGTCCCAAGGGAACTATCTGGCCTGTTCAACACATCAGCCTGATGAAAATAATACCATCGGTCCGAGACCAGGTATGATCACTCATGGAACAGAGTGTCCATTAGTGGATGCCAATGACCAATTGGAACAGGTTCAATGCAGTGAACATCTGGCATCTCAGAACAGACCCAATAATCTCCCAGTAGAGATAGAGAGTCCAAATTTTTGGAACTCAGCCTCGACTCAATCTCAGTCCTAAGGGCGGAAGCCCAGGAACAGGTCCAGGAACAGGAGAAATTAGATCCGGTAAATGTAGGACATGAACAACCTTTCCTGAGTCCATGTAATATAATAATGAATAGAGACCAGGACTTCAAGAACAATTTTTCCGATTTTGTCTTTACTGAAACTTTAGTGGAACTATTAGCGAAGGGATTTTCTTTTGTCCCTTCTAAGAGGGCGAACCTGGCTAAAACTTTAATAGACCTGAAATTGTTTGTCAGAAAACAAAATTTGCAGTTATTAATGGGTAATCTAATGAGGGACAAGGGTGATTTTTATATATCTAGTACTTATAATCCCCCCTTTACATTCCTCGTTGGGCCTTTTTGAATAAATTTGTGATCTTGACACATGCCACCTGTTGTATCAACCAATGTCCAAGCAAACATTTAAATTTAACATTACTAAGGAGGAAAGGTCCTCATTAGTTCTATTATGTAACTCATCTGTCAGGGTGATACAACCCGACAAAGAAGGTGGGCTGGTAGCTATGAGTGTAGAGGATTATAATAGAAGAATGGAGGATATTTTAGCCTCCGGGACATACAAGGAAGTATCGAGAAATGAACTGAATATTGGTCTATCTCGGGTATCTACATACTTTAATGACATGTTCATTAACAATGTGATAGACCTAGATTTATATAATTTCATATCTATACCAGCCCCAAGGATTCCCATTATATTCAGGTCACCTAAAATTCATAAAAATTTAATGGACCCTCCCATGCGTCCACTAGTTAGCGCCAGGGGTAGTACTACCTATGCTGGTGCCAAGGTGGTAGATTCAATTCTGAAAAAATATGTGGCAAGTGAACCTAAAATATCAAAGGACTCTTGGTCCTTTCTGGCTAGTGTCAATGAAATACCATACAGTGCAGACAACCACTTTTTGACTATAGATGTGAAGGATTTGTATTCCTCCATTCCCCACACAGTGGCTTTGGAATGGATCCTGGCCATGATGAGTACCAAGCAGGCCCCAACTGAGGAGATTCACCTAGTTAGTGAATTACTAGATATTATTTTGTCTTGTAATTACGTAACATTTAACAAAAGGTACTTTTTATAACTGATAGGAGTCCCAATGGGGTCTCCTTGTGGTGCCAGTGTGGCAAACTTGGTCATGGCTTATTGGGAAAGGGAGAATGTGTTGACCAATTCCTTTGTCCAAGATAAGGTACTGACGTATACTCGTTTTTTAGATGACATAGTTATTATTTTAAAGAGAGACAAAGGGGTAGCCAATTCCCTCTTAGAGTCTTTCAACTCATCTACCAAGTTTCTCAGGTTCACTTCCTGTTTTGCTAAGGACAAGATTGCGTATTTAGATGTGGACCTGAAAAATGACAGAGTTAATGATCGTCTCATAGCCAAAATTCACCGGAAGGAAACCTTTTCTAATAGTTACCTCTACATTTTGATAGTAGTCATCCTTTCTCGCAAAAGAAACCTATTATCAAAGGTCAACTGGTAAGGGCAGCCAGGATGGTGACCAGGGACAGTGACTTCCTGGAGGAATGTGACTTTATGACAAGTCTTTTCCTAAATAGAGGCTATCCAGTAGGACTAATTGCTGACCTCTCCATGGAAGTATGAAATAAGAGGGAGAAAGGTTTTTATTTACCCATTTTAAATCAAACTGGCACTAGACAAGCTACTTCCTCCCTAGGTCAAGTTCCGAGAGATTTCCACCCTTGCAGTTTCATCCTGACATACAGTCTGGATGCAAAGGAGATTGTATCTATTATTCAGAAAAATTGGAGTTTGGTGATACAAGATGGTTCTGCCCAAAAGAAGTTGTCTGAATTTCCCAAGGCAGTTTTCAAAAGGGGCCTTAACCTTAAAAACCTACTTGAGACGAGACCGAGGGTATCGAATTTTAGATCAGGCATGTACAAATGTAATATGTGTAGGTATTGTAGGTTTATCCAAACTGGTGCCACCTTTATAGTTAGGGGTATAAAGTATGGCATCTGGGGTAGATTCAACTGTACCAGTACCCATGTAGTTTATTTGGCCAGGTGTTCCCACTGTCCGGTATTCTATATAGAAAAAACAGATAGGAAACTACAGGAATGTATGTCTGAACATATGCATGCTATTAGGAAAGAAAAATTGAAGAATGCCTTGGCCAAACATATAATGGAGAACCCCCACCACAAATTTGTCTTTTTCCGTTATTGACCAGGTACAATCAGAAGGAAGGGGGGGACCGGAGTCTCTGCGATTGGAGATGAGGGAATTGGTATGGCAGCTGAATCTGGATGCTTGCCATTACCCCGGTTTAAATGGTATGTTATCCATAACATGTTTACTCAAACTCATGAGTTTGTAAAGATGAAATTTAAGCCAGTACATACTTTCGGGTTTTTGTTTTTGTTCCAATGCATATTTACAGTTTATGTACATGTCTCTACGATAGTATAACTGACCTTTTGCTTATTTTCCAGGTATGTTCCACCATATGTAGAGCTATGATCATAAGAATAGGAGGGATATTGTATTTGAGTAATACTATTATTTATTTTATTTATTTCATCCAAATTTTCAGCGGTTCTTTATGATAGTATAGTACGAGATAGTCATATTTAAATTCATTATAATATGATTAATATAAAATATAAAGTATAGGGATTATATTTGTATACTCCTTTATGTTTTTTGTCCAGTCCATATGTTACAACTCATGGGCTACAAACAGATTCTATGCAAGTAGTGCATTGAGTTTTAATGTAATAGAATTTGTTTTTTAGTCCGTTACATTGTTATTCTGTACCATGATTTAGGCACATGTAGATTGATACCTGGAAACTCATTAGCTATTTTACAGAGCCTTTTGGTGTTTTGTCTAATATGAAACATTTTGTATTTTTAATTCAATTAAATTTTTTATCATATTCATCAGTGGAGCCTAACTGTGGTGGTGGTGCTGCGGTACTGTTGTCGCCTCACAGTAAGATGTTGTCCTGCTCGATTCTCAGCTAAAGCGTCTTCTGTGTGGAGGCATGCGTGAATGGGTGTGCCTTCATTGAAGGTTGTGCATCAGAGCTGGCAACTCGGCATGCAAAAATCTACTGGCAATCATTAGCGGACCGGAGTTCTGCTGTGGCGACCCCTAACCGGGAAAAGCCGAAAGACACAACAACATTCATCAGTGGAGCCTAATTGTGATTTAACAAGGTTATTTAATGGAGTATCTAGCTGTTGGTGCTTGAAGTGTTCATACACATAAGCGCATATTTTTAAACATTTTAACAAATTAATTGTTTTAAATGTTGTCAGCTTACAGTTTTTACTTTATTTGTTCCCTGTATCACGTTTTGAACTTACCCAATGTTTTTTATGAATTGCGACAGTATGGTTTTAGTCACATAAGATCACGTGAGGGGATATATAATTATAAGTAAGGTTTTGAATGTCCATGACGTGGTTTCCATTCTGAGGAAGTGGGTTTTTTATCAACTGACGAAAAATTGGATGTTTTAAGCTTAAAAATAAAGTGTGGATTGTAATTTACTTTCCTGGTGAATTCATGTTATTTTATTGACTGATCCGTCTACCGGAGGATGACTGGAAGGCTTTTGTTCATTTTTGGTTTCATACAGTCTTTATATTCTTGGTTTATCATAGATAAGTACTAGGCTAGCTGTCCTTGCAGGCCATTTTAAGCCTAGCCAATTTCCTTTTCTGTGCTGGAAATAACCTATCCCATTTGGTTACAGATTGTCCTTCCCATGATTGATAATTATATATATATTGCCTCTAATAAGAATAACTGGGATCGTGTTATAGAAAATTTGAGGGCACTCATGCATGGGATAAAATATTTAGGAGCTGCATCTGTCCATTAGTAGTAGAAGAGGCAGTCCTACTGGTAAATTTTCCATTTCCTATCAATTGACCGAATCTGCCCTTAAAAATGGACAGGGATAAATTTTGTTTTATGTGGATGGGGAGTCTGTTCCACAGCAATGGCATCTTCTGTGAAATATACCTGTCCCTCCATACCAATCTATTGATGTTGCAGAAGAGGTTTAGATCCTTAGACTTAGCATTTTTGATGCAATTTGACTTGCTGATGTGCAATTAATCCATCAGTAATGGATCGAAGAATGCTTTGCATGTCAGACCCATGTCTCTTAACAGTTTGTAGGATATCAAGTGTACTGACAAGGCCTTGAGTCAGTCTATGTAGGACAAGTTGCTGGGCTTTGCATCCTTTTCGCAAGGCATCTCTGTGGTCAATCAAGTTGCTGCATATTTCTGAACAGATGCTTGCCAAAGAGGGCATTATATTCAACGACTGGCCTAATTAGGGCTAAGTAAAGGGGGACAATGAAATCCCTAGATCTAGACACAATCCTTTTGTTTATAAGCTTTGCAGTATAGAAGGACTTTCTTGTAACAATGGACACTTTGGTCAAAAGTTAGGTCACTGTCCACAAAAGTTACCAAATCCTAAATAACTAGGTCAACTCTTAAGGGTGTATTGTCACTGTGGTAGATCCCAGGGTAGATGACTTTCCAAAGGATACAATAATGCATTTTATGGCATTTAGTTCCAGCCTATGATTTTACCCCAGTTATTTATTTAAGACAAACCTTCCTGCAGGATGGCTATGTCACTTGGGGATTCAATGACTGCTCATAGCTTTCAGTCATCTGCATGGTTAGTCAGCCAGAGCCCATTGGTATTGACTTTTACTTCAGAAAAGTAGATGCCAAACTGGACATGTCCCAGCACAGAACCCTGTGGGACTCTACTGATGACCGGTTTCTTTGTGTCGGTAACTTCCCCTATTTTGATCATCTGCATTCTATCTGTGAGCAGGTTGGCAATCCAGTAGGTGATGTAGGGATTTATTCCCAGTTTATTTAGCTTTTCTATTATGCCTGAGTGGCAATTCAGTCAATAGCTTTGGCTACAATGAGGTACGTGGTATGTACTATTTTGCTTTCGTCCATTGTTTTGGTGAATGTTTCAAAAAATCCACCAGGCTGAGTAAGCATGACCTGTCCTTGATGAATCTAAACTGAGATGGGTCTAATGTCTGGAGGTTCTCTATGTCCTGATTGATTAATTACATAATTCTTTCCATGGCTTTGCATATGAAATTGGTAAGACTTATGGGTCTGTAATTGCCTGGTTCTGTGGAAGGTCCTCCTTTATGTAGAGTTATGATTGTAGCTGTTCTCCATTTGCAGTGTTTTTATCTCTATAGCTAAATTGTGTTTCATGCTATTTAAGATGTATCCAGGGACATTGTCAGATCCCATTAATGCAGTATATTAAGCTTTTGATAGCACTTTTAATTGTTGGACTTGTGTGATAGCTGGAGGTGAGCCAGTTTCAGATATATCTCAAGGGACAGAGACAGTAGAGATAGGCATATAGTTAGAGCTAAATTTATTGGCTAGTAGGTTAGCTCTATCATCAGCGTCAGTGTAGGTAACATCATTCACAATCAGTTCAGCACATCACTTCAGAGCATTGCTGCATTGTGCTTTTGAGATTACAAACAAAACTAAAAATGCTTTGTAATTGTATTTTGATTGGGTAGCTATTTTAGCCTCGAACTTGGCTTTGATGGATTTTCTTAAGCTCCTGAGTTGTTTGGAGTTGTTTGTTTATTTCAGTGACAAAGGCTCTAACATTCTGAGAATTGCTCTTCTTACTTTTCATCAAAATTCTTTTCCTTTTATTATAAAGTTCGTTGGTATTATGGTTCCACCATGTGGGTTTGTTTCTGTTTTTTGCCCTATACGTGTTCCTATGAGGTACAGCTATATCTATATGGCTGTTTACATTCTGGTATTATGTAGTGGTGCATATTTCTGTGGATTCAGTGGAGTTAAATGGGTTTGGTGGGGATTTGAAGCTTGACAATTTATCACTTATGAGTAGGTAGTTTATCTTAAAGAAATTGCTAAAGATACCTTGGCTGGAAGGCATCTCTGGTTTCAGTTTCATTTCGAAGGAGGCAACTTTATGGTCAGACATAACAAGTGCTGAAGATATATAAGGGGTGGTGCAACATGCTTCCATATTAGTGGCGGCAAGATTCAAGACGTTAATCCTCTAGTGGGTACTCTGACTAATTTGTATTGACAAAGTCCAAGAATCTTTGTGCTTGTGCATTAATGGTGGTGTATGTCTCCCAGTCTATAGTGTATAGTTTAGATCACCTAGGAAAATGGTATTGGGTGTCAGAAGCATACCTAGTTCAATCAGCACCCTGAGCCAGCACTATGATCCAATGTCTCACCCCGTCAGCTCTTCAAGTGGAGAGAAAAAAAAAAAAAAAAAAAAAAAGCACTTAACCGTAATAAGCTGATACATGAAGTCTTTGGCTTATTACAATTGGTTATACAACCTCTTCCACACCAACCAGGTGGCCAGCTGCATAACCCACCCCCTCCTGCCCCAGCTATTCCGGTCCCAATTCTGTGCCCTGAGCCCAACCCTCCTTTAACATATTTCATTAAACATATATAGTCATTTCTTCTTCTTAAACTGTAGCAAACAAGTGCTTCAGTTTATAACCCACCTGCAAGGAGTGCTGTGGCTCTCATATTTTAGTGAAAAAAGTTTTTCTCTATAGCAAACTCCTTGTTACGGTTGCTAGAGTTTATACCCTGCCTGCATGGAGCACTACAGCCCTCATGCTTTAGTTTAAAAAATGATTTATTCTTTGTAAACTGTAGCAAACAGTTGCTACAGTTTATACCCTGATTGCAAGGAGCACTATGGTGCTCATATTTTAGTTAAAAAAATATTCTTCTGTTAAAACTGTAACAAATTGTTTGCTAAATCCTCTTCCTGCATGGAGCACTACAGTGCTCAAGTCACTGTTAAAAAAAAAAAAAAAAAAAAAAAATTCTTTTAAACTGTAGCAGCTAAAGGTGCAATAGTTTAGATCACACACATAGCGCTACAGTGTTCAGGTTTGACTGCAAATGCAAAACCGGCTTTTTGATAGTCCTTGTTGGATTTAAGAGAGATCTGGATCAGCTGATCACACCCCCTAACACTTTATGCCCAGGTCAGTTGCCCCTCTCACAACACCCTACCTACGCTACTGTTGGGTTTAATGCTAAGTGATTCTAGTTCCTGTAGATAGGCATTGTGGCTCTCTTGTCTCATTGAGGGAGTTCTGTAGCTAGCTAATATATGGCATGGGACCTTTCTGATGGTTATATGAGCATGAAGAAGCTCTACTGCATCACGCTGCTTTACTAGTCTTGATGTGAGTCTCTTCTGTATGTAGATTGATACAGCTCTGCTTTTTTCCGCTGCGGTGCAGTAGCTGGTCTAAACATGTGCTCTCCATTATTTTAAACCATGTTTCAATCGCTAAACAAATGCCAATGCCTTTCTGGGGAAGGGCTTGTAGGAAGTGGAGTTTCTTGTTCAGGCTCCTAACATTGATCAGTAACACCTAGAAATTTTACTTTGTTTCGTTATGTTGGTAGGTTTATCAGGTTGGCATTGCCTAAAAAGGCACTATCAGACATATTTTTTCAAGAACAGTTTGATGACTATATATTTGATGGATAGTTGCTGCTGAATTTTATAAGGCATGTTTACCAACCTTTGGTCAAAGTACAGCGACAAAAAGTTTATCACACTCTCTGGGCAATCTGCTGCAGGCCATTCAGACTGGATAAAATAATGTTCACAATATTCTTGTGTAAAGACCTGTGCAAGATAAAGGAGATTAAAATGATTGTGCCAGTACAAATATAGCACTACTATATACTTTTTTTAGAGTATGTGAAGGCATATTTGGTGCACTGTGCATAAGTAATTGTTTATTACAAACTGTTCAAAGGGTTTTGGTTAAATTTTGATGTGTATTTAAAGAACAGATGAATCATGCATCCACTAAAGCACCAAATTTGCTGAGAAGGCCTGCATGGCTTGGAAACATATTTATTGCGCAGTTGTTTTTATGATGTCAAATAAAATTTTGTGCAGAACTTGTTAACATAATAAACTGATTTAGGCTCCATACTAGAGGTATTCAGATATACTGGTCTAACAAGTGGCTGAGGAATGAATCATCAAACTGTATAGCAACTGAATCATAAACTCTATTGTACCACTACTAGTCATGGTGGGTGCATCTATCTTTGCTCTAGTGTACCACTACTAATCATGGTGGGTACATCTATCTTTGCTCTAGTATACCACTACTAATAATAGTGGGTGCATCTATCTTTGAAGGACATTAAGTACAGTGCCCTGGCAGCACCAGACTAGAGTGCAATCGTGCAAACAAGAGATTGTCCGGTAGGTCAACAGTCATTGCAGCAGTGGATGGCAACCTCCTAGTTCTGTATGTCATTTGCATTTCCAGCATTAGAAACAATAGGATGGTTAAGACCTTATGCTATGTTCCTGATTTAGCTCTGATTTCCATTAGGAGGAGAGACTTTGTGTATAACAGAAATAGGAATATTGAAAAGAAACAGGGAAGGGGGACCAAAATGTATGAATCTTCCATCGGAGTATATGGAACAACAAAGTATGGGATGTATTCTCAATGTTCTGATATTTATGTTAGTACTGAATTTAAGCTTAAAACTTCTAATTACAATTTTAATTTTATGTATAAATAGAATTATAACAGCATGGGACAGGTGTATCTAGTTTACTGTGATCTGCACCTTTGCTATTGTTTAGGTAAGACAGAGCAAACACTATGTAAATGCATTTATGAACATTTGTATGACCTCAAAAAGGGCAGAAACTACAATGCCCCCATATAAGCACACTCAAGTTTGTGAGGTACACAAAAAAATTATGTTTATGGATAGTTTGAGAGCAAATACCTTTTGATCCTAAGGGTGGCCCATGGAATCTAAAAACTGAATTCAGTGAACTGATGTTGCATAGACTGAATGCATGGATACCCCTGAGCTTAATAAAAGTATTCCATCAGCAGCACCTTATAAAATGTGCTCAACAAGATTGTGGTATTTTTAATTATCATTTTCAAGAATACCCTATTTCATTTTATAAATATTTTTTAGTGACACATTATAATTTTTAGCCAGTGATTTTTTCCATTGCAGTATTTGAACAGAACTCATGCACTCAGAGATTTTTGGTAATAGACTGTATTTGTTTTTTCTAAAGCATTTATTTAACATCTTTACTGAATGTTTTGAATGGTACTGGTTGATTTTGACATGTGAAAAGTATTTTGTGAGTATAAAATCATGTGATGGGAAGTGTTTGGTAGTTGTGATAATGTTCAGAGAGACAAAAGTGTCTAACTACCATATTGTATAGTAACAAACGTGTAATATACTTCTGTGTGATTGAGTTTTTATTCCTTTGGGATTCCACATGGTCTGTTTTTTTTTCTTGGAGGTTAATAGTGGCTGCATATAGACTGGCTTTCATTTTTTTTGTGGGTTTTGAAACAAGCATTACAGTGAAAGAGAACTGATGTACTGAGAACAGGGGGGGTCATTTACATCTGAGGTTAAAATCAGTCATGATAGTGACCGTGTACTTATCACAGCTGCCCATATAACTGAGGGACTGATCTTGATGTCAAGTATGTTTTGGTATGACATTGAACTGGGCAAATACCTAGATGGGTGTATCATCTTTAGAGGCAACCACTAATCTGAAATCAAGAACTCAGATATTACATTTTTTTATATTAGCAGCTTAACACAATACTATGGCTGTGACCCTAGGGTATTGTCCACAAATGTATAGTATTTTGTCACTAATAAATCTAGAAAAACAGAAATAATCTTTTAGCCAACTTGCAGTGACTGACAAAATTCAAGTTTTGTAGTAGTTCCAGGAGGAGTACTTTGCAACTGATATTGTGCATATTCTTGAGCCCAATTCTAAGGTTACCCAAGGGGACACAGATTTAGTCTAATGTACTCTGCCTTAAGAAGCTTGACAAAATCAAAATATAAAGCTGAAAGGCATTTTTCTAACTCAGTAGTGGGTATATTTTATTCATAAGCAAGTCTATTAATACGTAAAAGATCCAATGATTGAAGTAAACCAATGAAATGTAATAAACTATAACTTAGAACAATCCTTTTCCAAATATATCTATGTCAACCAGATATTCCAAATATATCTATGTCAATCAAATATTAAAAATTGTTGCTTCATTCTAACAAAAGACACCATGGTAGAAAATTTCAAAATTAAATGTACTAAATGATTTTATATTAGTATTCAAAATACTACTGTGTCAAAAAATACTTTGATATCCCAACAAATGCAAACTATTTCATAACTCAAAGTACTTATTTTAATGAATACATCTTTATTACCATCTAGTGGTGAGAAATATCAGTGCAGTTTAATATGGTATGCTAAACTCTCTATATGTATATGCATCTGTGTGTGTGTGAGTGTGTGTGCGTGTGCGTGCGTGTGCATGCATGTGCGTGCGCGTACGTGCGTGCGTGTGTGTGTGTGTGTGTGTGTGTGTGTGTGTGTGTGTGTGTGTGTGTGTGTATAGGTCTATTGTTTATGACCGAACCGCCATGATGTCAAATGTAAAACACGAACACAATAAGTTCAGTCATACACAATAGTGAAAAAAAAAACACAAACACAATAAAATAAAGAGAGGAATAGTATTTCCTCTACCAATATTAAAACTACCCCCCTTATCACTAGCCTCAAATCAAATAAAGGTAGTGTTACAGAAAGGTTTTAATGACAGTAAGGTGTAGGGTTAGTACTGGAGGAAGGGGTAGCATTAATGTTAGGGTTAGCACCCATTACTAAAGAGGGCAGTGGGATGAGCTGTGAGTTCCAATCCCATTATAACCTCTGTTTGAAAATATTGACAGTTATTCATGTAATATTGCATATCACATATGGAAGACCTATGTTTGTTTGATAATTCATACTCTACAGATTTTTACCCATCTAGCATGGCCATGGTTCATTGATGGCTGCAGTGCTTAGGCCACTGATGACTATCTATTAAGCTGTTATCAACAAAACTTCTAGAAACATCTTACAGTATACTTCTGTATATGTGAAGGCTGAGTAATTCATGCATTACTAAGCTCTACATTACAGAAATCGCACCATAATTTTATAATCCATCTTTGTTCTAAACACTTTCATAAATTTAAGACCAATGAAGATCAGCATGAATGAAGTATGTTTGAGTCTTGTAAACGCAATGCAAGTAAAAGAAGTGTAGATCTCTAATCCTTACTCTGTCTTATTGCTGTATGTTTACCACTGGCTGTGGAGATATGCAGTATTGAATTACACAGCTGTGAGCAAATGCCATAAATGGACTTTTCTTTTTCAAAATTACCTTCTAATGTTTTGTTTTGTAAACTATGACAGTTAAACTCACTATGTTGACACATGCAACTGCTATAAGGTGAATAAATTTATATTCCCTTACTGTTCCACAGAGTTTTCCAACACGAAGGAAATGTGATGTTCACTAGCTCAAAAAGTAATAAGACACTGTAAGTATTGCATGAATATGTGTTGGTTTGAATCTCCATGTTGCCTATATTGTATGCAGTCCAGCATTTCCTATTGAACAACTGGTATGGAAGATCTGTACTTGTGTGGTACGTTATGCAGTACCGATTTTTACACATATAGCGTAGCCATGCTGCATTGATGCCTATAGCGCTTATGCCATGGATAACTATAAATATCTTTAATATCCTCTGTTGATGATAATGTATGTGTAAATGCTGGGTAATACATACATAAGTTACCTATACAGTTTGAATTATACAACATTGTGTTATAATCCATACTTGTTTTCATTGACTGACCTCCTACCTAAATTGTATGTGTATGTATTAAACCCCACAGCTGAAGGTCATTCTTTTAATATGTACTTATGTGTTTCGAGTGCCGACAAATGTTTCATCGCAAACTGTGACAGCTGGACCTCTAAAATGCTATCATGTGAGTTAGTGAAGTGACCAGTGTGATGACATGCAGTCACTATTGCATTGCTTTATTGTTCATATCTACAGCACGTGGCACCACATGCTTTTCTTTATAGACACACGGCTTCATATTTTATTAAATGTAATTCTTCCCCCCATATTCATAAGTGTAAGATGTTTAACTTCCATCAATAGATACAGTCACTACTGCTATTGCTGCGCTAGGCAGGTTGGGTTCTGATCTTTCATGTGAGTATAGATGACAGTTGTAGATTTGAATCTTGACTCCTGTGAATTGTTTACAGTAATGGTTATGTATCTGTAGTACTGAAATTAACAGAGCGATGACTGAATGTGCAAAATGTGATATTTTATTTTATGTCAAGGCTAGATGACACTTACTACTCACTATTTTTCTATGTTCTGTTGTTGTACATAGTAGAAGCTATATACTGACTTGAAGCAAACCTTCTGCTGCTGAAATACATCCTCTTTTCCTGCTTGCAGGTGTTGAAGACCCTGCCAGAAATTTTGCATTGTGCATAGATTGTATACATAGGCTTGAGGAGCAGCAGAGGGAGAGTATTATCGCTGAACACCTTTATTTTTCCATAAATACTCCTAACACAGTTAAAGCTTCCGGTTTAAATGTGTATTCTTAGGACCTTCAGGCATGGTAATATTTATGTCAGACTGCCCATAATGCATCTGAAAGTTAAGTGCAATAGTTATCAATTTATTGTGAATAACTTTGTGTACATAAATTTAAGATGAATGTTGTCTTAGGAGTTATCAACAGGATTTCTTGGATAACCTAAGTTTATGCAATGTTTGTTGTCACAACATAAATGAAAGGCATCCTTGTTTAACTATTATCTAGATGGTTGTTTGACTGCTTCCTGTATAAGTTGTTTGTGTTATTGATCTTTGAGCATCAGATAGTGTTAAAGTTGGATGTTTGATTGCGATTCTCATTGAATGTTATGGTATGCATAGTCTGCTTATTTTATAGTTGAATGGAGTTTGCTGTCTTGATATTTTTAATGCTGTTGGCAAACATTTGCTGGCAAGTGCATGAGTTGCACTTCTCTTTCAATGCTGAGCTGCACTTTGATAGGTTGTTAAACATAACATTGCATACCATTTCCTGTCATTATTGTGCCACAAGCTAGTCATGCCTTTCTGGGATGTTTGAAGTGTTGCATGGTATATTTATGATTGGCATTACATTTTTGAACTGTGCTGGTACATATCTAAACATAATACAAATATATGTAGTGACAGTGATGCATTTATTGAGAGAAAGTTCTGTCTGTGTGTCATACATGAACTACAGAATGAACTGGCACCCCACATAAGCACCATGTTCAATCATAGCCTCACCTCAGGCTTTGTGCCCACTGAATGGTGCACAGCAATGGTTATCCCACTCCACAAAGGGGGAGCCACCATGGACCCCGGGAACTACCACCACATTAGTCTAACAAGCCTGGTCTGCAAGGCCATGGAACGTATCATCGTGGAACATATAAACAAAGACATTGGTAATTTCCAAACTCTGGACCCCACCCAGTTTGGGTTTATAAATGGCAGATCATTTCTACTAAACCTGATTGACTTCTTTGAAGCAGCCACCAAAGCCGTAGATGAGGGTAAGGTGGTTCACACAGCCTGTCTAGATCTCGCCAATGCTTTTGTCACCATCCCTCACTCTGGAATTATAGATAAACTCACTAAACTAGGTATAAATCCCTATGTCACAAGATGGGTTGCCAACTGGCTCACTGACAGAACCCACACTGTAAAAGTAGCAGACTCCAAATCTGACTTCAGACCAGTGACAAGTGGGGTGCCACAGGGTTCAGTCCTGGGTCCTCTCCTGTTTGGTATCTACTTTTCTGAAGTACAGGTTAACACAGAAGGTCTTTGGCTAATGAATTTTGCAGATGACTGCAAACTAGGAGCCATAATTGAAACTCCTAACGATGTGGACATCCTACAAAAGGGCCTCACTGAGACAGATGTCTGGTGTCAAAGCCATGGCCTCAGGCTCAATGCCAAAAAGTGCATTGTCATCCCCTTTGGTAAAAATGTTGTACCCATGAGCTACCACATAGGTGGTAGTCTACTTAACACCGAAAGTGTGATAAGAAACCTTGGGACACAGGTGGACAGTAGTCTCTCCTTTGATAATCACATTGCTACAGTAGTCAGGAAATACTTCTACGTGGCACACCTCATTACAAAAGGTTTCTCATCCAGGAAAAAAGAGGTCATTGTTCCCCTCTACTTATCACTTATTAGACCCATTATGGAGTACAATGCCCCTTTTGGTATGTACCTCTCAAGACATCTACAACAACTGGAAAGGCCACAAAAATACCTCACAAAGAGGATTACTGGCCTCAGGCAGATGCCCTACAGAGACCATCTGAAAAAGCTCCAGCTTTACTCTGTCACATATCGCCTACTCAGAGGCGATCTCTGCCTAACATGCAAAGCTATGTCAAACCCAGAGCTGTTGGACATCCTCCACTTAAAGAAATCCCAGTCCCTCCAAGCTACATGCTCTAGGGACCTACTCTAGAGACCTAAACCTTGTCACCACAATGAACATGCCGGAGGGATAGATTCCTGTCCCAGAGACTTTCCATACTCTGGAACAAACTACCTATCTATATCAAACAAAGCTCCTCATTAGCACTCTTCAAGAAAAATCTTGATTGGATGGGAAATAGGAAATTCAATCCAGGGATCATCTCTGTGGCTCTGCTCGACAGGGATACAGGAAAAAAATTTCTTGGGTGGCAAAAGCCAGGGTACTTTTTTGGCTAGGCTTGTATAGACCCCAGGGCCAATAGCCTAGTACCTACCTATGAACCTACCTACCTATGAACCTATGAACCTATACACAAAACATCAGGCTCTTAGTTGCTGTCATCATGCTTGTTATTGTGCAGTTGTTCAAAGCTTTTAAATTCAGTTCCAATTATCTGATGTTGTGATGTCACCCATTAACCAGGTTGCATAGCTCATCTCATTGTCATATACATTTTAAGTGTAGCATTACGTGTTAATCTTGCAATATATTTTGAACACACAGAGTTTAGTCATGGGATCTCAACATGACACATTACTTGCACATAATGATAAGTTACAGTAGGAATGTTGCTTTTAGAGTCTGTGATTTGTGACTGATATTGGTATAAGGCCTTTCTGGCAATTATGCTATATTAGGGACCATGTTGCCAGTGTTGACTTACACTGTATCAAGACTTTTAGAATAGAGCCCAATGCTACAGTGGTATGCAATACTTTTCTGAAGATGTAATTATATGTATGTCTTTGTGCTGTGCACATTTGAGTTTTATATGAGTATTAAGGGCTGATATGTCAGTAAATTTACAAGCAGCAACAACAGCATGTCTGGTGAACTCTGTACTACATGCAATGTCATGTACTGGAGTAACATAATGAGAATATATGATGGACACACTGGCCCATAAGAGTTCTTTTGTTTATATCATCAATATATGAACATTAGGACATTTAGAATGTTGCATAATCATGTACAATTTTTATTGTTACACCTTTGTGTCTTTTGTTATACAACTTATAAATAAACCAAATGGGTCATATCTACTAACAATATCCCTTGAGCAAACATTTCACATGTCCTTCCCATATGTTTTGAAGATAGGAGATCTGTCATAGCAGAGCAAAGCAAACCGACAGTAGACCGGCAATAGCACACATTACGCAAGATAAGCCAGGTCTAGGAAAGTACAAATGAAAGCAGGCTGCTGGATGCATGCCAGAAAATGGTAGGTGGAATGTGCAGAAATGTAAAGGGAAGGTCAAGAGGTAATCCACGGCAGTCAAATGTAATTCAACACCAAAGGCAGCACAATAGTAGTTCCGGTAGTAAAACACATAAGATACCCTGTAGCTACGATCATACATACACACCCTATGACATCATTGGTGTTCACAGCACAATAGTATAAAGTGTGAAAGCACCCTACACACACCTGTATATTCCCAAACACTGCACCATAGGTGTAAACACATGGGGAACTTTTAAAATGTACATGTTGGGAGCTGCCATAGCTGTGATTCATCAGCATGTGTTAGAGACTGACTGTGTTGTGGAGGATGATGCCGACAACCACTGCAGGCCCCGGAGGAGGAGAAGAGTGTTCAGACCAAGGGTAACCTACCAGGGGCTACATGATCTGGAGATAGTAGAGCGTTACAGATGGACAGGGACATCTTACAGCAAATAGTGGAGCTGTGCCGGCCACACCTGAGAACCAGAAACAACAGAGGGGAACCCATCCCAGTGGACACGAAGGTATGTGTAAGCTTGTGAATACTAGCCACAGGTACCTATCAAAGGCCAACTGGAGATATAATGTGGATCTCACAGGCATCAGCATCCAAGGTACTACATCAGTTCCTGGATGCCATGTTACCACATGCCAATGAGCATATATACTTCCCCCGAACTCAGGAGGAGTTGGCCAGCAATATGCGTCACTTCCACCGTGTGGCACACTACCCGGAGGTACTGGGTGCGATAGACTGCATGCACATACAAATCAAGTCACCACCCGGTGAGCATGGTAGGCGCTACATAAACCGCAAGGGATTCCACTCCATCAACTTCCAGGTCACGCCCAGGGCATTATCATGGATGTTTGTGCTGGCAGCCCTGGAAGCTACCATGACTCCCATATCTGGCATGCCTCACAGCTGTATCAGGTATTTGTCAGGGGGGACATCCCACATGGCCACCTTGTGGGGGATGCTGGCTATGCACTGGAGCCATGGATGATGACTCCCATCAGAAATGCACACACACCCATGCAAGAACGCCATAATGAGGCACACGCACAAACCAGAATCATCATAGAGCGTGTGTTTGGGATGCTGAAATCACAGTTCCGGTGCTTGGACACATCTGGTGGAGCCTTGCAGTACTCTCCAGGCGTGTGTGCCCACATCGTCATAGTATGTGCCATGATACATAATATGATCCTGCAGAAACAGCTGCAGCAGGGACAAAATGGTGAAGGCCCTCATAGCCCACCACAATTGCCAAGGCCATCACAGCCACAGAGGGATTCAAACCATGAACACACTGTGCCAGCCCCAGTAGGCAGATGGAGGTGTGCCCAATATGCCTACGCCTTGGCAAAGAGGGAATGTATAGCACATACTCTGACAGTGTAGGCCCCTACGGACTAACACACCTCTCCAGCTGCACACACAGTAAAATGGATGGCACACAAATATGACCACCTGTAAATTGTAATGTATAGGTGGCCCACTGTGTGAATCCTACATAGGCAGCCCTCAAACATTGTACACACAACAGCTATTGGAACACAGAATGTCAACACCTGAACAGTACATGCGCCTATCAGCATATGGTGGTGCTGTGTGTATAGCTTCCCAGGTACATCGGTAGGTACACGGCTGATTGTCAGAGGCCATACACCAAACGGGGAAAACAGTGTCCACTGTCACCATAACATCGAGTAACCAACTGTCGCTTAGTGGAGCAGAGGCAATCGTGGGAGCACATGTGTGTAAGCACTGTTCTGCACACACTCAGCATGGAGTCCCTGCTGCGTTAATGAGGTGCTCCACATAATGTAATCATGGATGTTGTGCCAAGGCATGGGGTGTACCCATGACAGGTATTCGTCACCCCAGCATGCTCCACCTATGGTCGTTTGAAGGTGTAGCACAGTATCATGTGTGGCTCACTGTGATATACATACCCAATGCTAGAGCACATCCAGTAAACATCACATGGACATACCATTAACTGGACTCATCAATATGTAAACTAACTGAGTTACCCATGTGAGTGCAGTATGGAGTAACAGCCATAGTATACTCCACATACAAAACGACATAACACGTGTACAAATCCCAGATGTCCAAGTGTTAAATGCAGTGACCGTCGTGCATTTTCCTGGTCCCACGTCCTGCAAGGGATGTAACGTAATCCCGAAGGCACGAGTAATGCATGTCGGAGGCAGGTCATCAGATCATGTTTAGCACACATTAGCGGGAATATGCGTTGCCCACTGCTGGTAAGTGACGTTTAAATATGACTATACGGATATGCGCGAAACAGAGCTAAGCTTCTCCGAATATCGCGCAGATCATGGTCAACGATGTCCAGAACAGGTGAAACCAGCATTATTCACCCCTGTACTAATAGCGCCTGCTCTGAAGGGTAAAACGACCACTGCCAGGAGTAGAACACGCAATCATGTATACAATCACCTAACACTATTGCTAGCCAAGATGTACCTATGGTAGGGTTGCCACCTCTTCAAATGACCAATGTGGGACATACATCAGATGTCTGCAGGCCGACACATACACCCGGCCAGTACGAAAATCAGAACTTCACTGTTTTGCCTAGATAAAAGCTTATTCTTGTAATGTTTACTTACTTATTCTGTTTCTATAACATATAGGTGGTTCAGATACAGAATAACTGTTTTATGCAACTATTACATAAACTATAGGAAATAAATATGTCCTAAAATCTCAGGACATTTGCTATGTTTACAAATATTTTGCAGGACACAACTGCCCAAAGAGGGACTGTCCCTCGCAAAGTGGGACAGTTGGTAACCCTAACCTATGGCAGGTGTGTAATGTGTCAGGTACAGACACAAACATGCGGAGTCCAGGAAACAGTATACACCAACAAGTACACAATGGAAGGTGTAGCTTGCCTGTCACTTTCCCTGTCAGATATATATATATATATATATATATATATATATATATATATATATATATATATATATATATATATATATATATATATATATATATATATATATATATATATATATATATATACACATATATACATATATATAATACAGATAGAAAGGGCGATAGAGTGATATATGTTGATATATACGGATTCAACGATATCTGCAAATATATATAGATAGGTCAACGACATTCATAACACCTTGGAGGTACAAATAAATAGGATACCGCCAACTATGGAATGTGTAACATACCGACACGCTTAACCACGAGGCTGAAAGACTGAAAGAACACAGTACCGGAACAGTACAACCACGAGTAATAGTATGACGATATGATGGGACATTTAGTTACCGCTGCCGGTGTTGCGGTCCATGTAGGTACTGTGTTCAACTGTGTTTGTGAGTGCCGTAGTCTGTGTATGTGTGTATTGAGGGTGCCGTGTGCATCTCTGTGTGACTGTAATGTGTGTGTGTCCGCATTGTGTGTCTGTTAGTGCCAACACGGAGGTAGATCATTACGGTAGGTGTGGGTATAGCTAGCCGTAGGCATACAGTTACCACCTGTCCCACATTAGGAGGGACAGCCCCTCCCTGGGCAGGTGTGTCCTGACATAAAGCATTACAAAGGGAGATTGTAGGACATTATTCTGTCCCATATATTATGTAATAGTTGCATTAAATAGTTATGCCTGTATGTAAGAAATGTAAATGTTACATGCAATATGATAAGTAGCCAAAGCTCCACAACAATAGGTATGTATTGAGGAGAAAAGTTTGTGTTATCCTGTGTACTGACCGTGGCTATGTGTCAGCCTGTAAACACCGCTGTGTGTCCCGCAAGTGTCCAACAATGGCCATATGAAAAGGTGGCAACCCATGGCAAAGAGGTTCTGTCACCAACACAACTGCAATGACTGCAAATATCTGGGACAGAAATACACAGAATAGCTGTCATTTAGACTTATCCCTTTACATATCGCTGCAATTCCGGAGGTATGGAAGTATCAACCTCACCTGCATACTATATAGAAACCAATTAACAACAGCCCAATGTAAAATCCCGTAACATAAGTCTACTAACTGATAGCTCTTTAATTAGGGACGGAGCCCACACACATATATATGGAATATGTAGAAATGCAAGCCCCACAAACCTGTATAAGCTACGTACACCCACCGACATCCCCCACACTAGAAACTATAGCAATACAGACTGTAATTATAGCACAAACATCCAGTCAGTCAATTACATCTGCAGAACCGTCAACATACCTTGTGAGAGACACAATTAAAGGTGCCATGCAAAATTATAGCCGTTGTATAATGGAACAAACGGCGATGTTACAGGTTTTGTTTGCAATAGTCCATTATCAGACGGTTGGGATGACAGGTACACCCACATGTTGAACCACATACTCTAGCTGTCACACACAATCCACGGGGGACATGAATCCAAAGTATACTTGTCTCTGCACATAGCAGTTGCAATTACACACAACAAAACACAATACAGGCCGTCTCCCCAATGGTAGGGCAAATGGGCAACGCCCAAGTGGAGAATTCAATTATACCCCACATTTGCCACGTAATTGGTGAATGGAGTAGCTGCACAGCTGATGTGCAAGTAATTAGTCACTCAGGAACGCCAATTGGCAGCAGGAAACCACATGTTACAGGTATCGACGTATATAAGGATGGCTTGCCAGACATTCAAACCGTATGCTCATACAAAATACCTGTTTAAACAGTGTGAAAGAGATAGAGATGAAAGTCCGTAATGATAACAAGGTATGTAGAACACCCGATATGTAAGGTTATGTATAGCATGATCTGTATTAATTAGTTGTACTGTATGTATAGCCTGGTTTACATTAATTAAAAGTGTCCGCAATGCATAATGTTGGAAAAGGTATTTATATAGTGATGTCTTGCTGAGCATACTAACGCTTGTAGAAACTGTGCGTCCAGCAGTGGGCCACAAGGTACACATCACAGACACCACAAGGGATGCTACATGAGGGCTTTAAACAGAACAATTCCATACAACCCGCCGTCAGTGGTAGGGTATGTCCAACAAGTATGTGCCATAGCAGGAGATAGTATATGTTGATATACTGTCACAGTAGGCATGTGTATGGGCATATAATGACAATGACATGTCTAAGGTGGTCCTGCTGTGCAAGTATGCTTTGCATTATGGGATACTATGTAAAATATGTGTAATGTATAGTATTGTAGGTAGATATGTCAGATATTCTGCACAGCATAACAGGCATATCATGCATACCAAAGGTATTGTCTATTGGCATGTACAATAACAGGATACATATGGCTTGTAGGCATGGGACATTGTAATAGCATGATAGCTAATCTAAATGGAAGGGCTACCAAGTAACCATGCACAAAGGACATGTAATAGCTTCACAGGTTCATAGTGGGATACTATGCAGTCTGGCAAGTCTATATGTAAGCACAACTACAGTGTTCACACCAGTGGCACCTCTCTAGGGTAGTGTCCTGTGAACAGCAGAGCCATGTGTTACCTGCACCTCTGCACAGTACAGCCACTGCAGTGATCCCTGGCGTACATGTGTCTCCCAACCACCAAGTGAGGTATCACATGAACAGTGCTACTGAGCGTCCCTGCGTGATGTACATAGGACTCATGTTCCAAAGCATGGTGAGTGTCCGGTTTGGGAATGTAACCCTCAAGCACATCCCACTCATCATTGCGTGTGTGCACATATCCATGAGCATGTTGCTCACAGTGGCTTTTGCTTATGTCGCGTATGTGGAGTATATCCATTAATATTGGTGTGGACATGGGCCCTGTCTGTTTAGCAGAGGTCACCCCTGAGTATGTAGTATGCAAATGTGTACAGACATGGTGTCCATAGTTCAGCCGCATACTTTAACTGTCGGAGTTCAATAAATGTCATGGCGTGTTAATGTTGTGATATGTAAAGCTGTAGCTGTTGTGTAAGGTACACCCTAAATGGGGTGGTGTACCCTTGAATGTGTGTAGAAGTCTGGAGTTCAGAGGTACAATGGGTGCCTATGTACCAGCTACACACCCAGTCCAGATAAGTGTGGCCATGTAGAAGGATATCCACGCCACAGTGGCAATATGGTAACCACAGGAGAGGGTGCAACATACGTGTGTACTATGAACATGTACAATGTGACATGTATGTAGGGGACTACCACCTATGTGATAGTCAGTGGGTGAATGGTGTAATGCAAAGGTGATGTTCATGTACCTTGTGTCATGCAGCTTGAGGCCATGATATTCATATCAGGTATCTGTCACAGTGACACCCATATGGATAGAGTCAGTATCAGCTTGTGGATCAATCATGGCGCTTTGTATGCAGGGGTTTGTAAAGCTAGGCAGGGAAATTCCCTCTGTGCTAGCCTGTACCTCAGGGAAGCATATACTAAACATGAGGGGCCCTATAACTGAGGACTGTGGTATGCCAAGTGTAACTGAAATGCAGTAGGTACTATGGTATGCTACCCTCATTGTGTGTGTCCTGTCCATGAACCACATTGCATAACATCCTGAGACACAGGATACGATGTGCAGGTAGATGTGTATGTTGTCAATACCAGAATGGAGAACAGTGCTGAAAGGCAATGAGAGGACAATGTAGGATGTGTGGACCCCCGTACCGTCATCAACTATCCTGGTAACTGTATGAAAGGAGTCCACCAGGTATAGGGGCCATGCTCTGGCCCTAACAAATCCAACCCGGGTGGCATCAAAGGACCGGAGCCCAACAATATCTCTGTGAATGACATCCATGATGATGTGCCCCATAGCCGTGCAGAACAGTTCAGTCAGGTGTGTAGGACTATAGTCCCACTCGTGCATTGTGGCGCCACCTGTGTGGAGTGTGATAACTGTTGCTGTGTGCCATTCAGAGGCCACAATGTCTGATACAAGGCTATTACTGAATATGGTGGCCTAGTGGGGAGACATGTCATTCAGAGGTTTGAGGAAATCACAGTCTGGGACTTTGGAAGGTGACATGGGGCCAGTGTCCCAGGACATATAGAGTGCAGGTTAGTACTGTATAGGTGTGACCGCAGGGACACCGCAATGTTCCTGCATGGATTGTGGCCCTGTAGTGAGTGAGAGGGTGTAATTTTAGCATTGAATCTATCTGCCAGCATGTTGCCAACATCACCTGGTTCTGTAATGTTCCTGAGTGACTGTTGTATGTGAGAGCAGATGTGGGTATTGCCATTGACTACTGACATACCACCATAATGCCTTGTGGTACACCCCAGAATGTGTCGCAGTAATGTTTACGTAGTTAGTCTTGGAGTATGTGATGAGGAATCCCGTGGCCCTACCGAGGCTGACCAGTGAGCTACCCCACCCATGGGATTGTACACCACTGTGCAACAGCCTCCACCTGTTGTTGTAAATTATGTCCATGGAACTTGACCACCAGAGTGGCGTCTGCTATCTGGTGTGTACCATCATGACTCTGTGTGGAATAGCATGATCCATGCAGTCATGTACATGCTAACGAAGTGCACTGGGGTATGTTTCAGCATTTGTATGTGTATTGTTCATCTGCACGGGTGTCATGATGTTAACTACCGCTGTCATAAGACGTCTGTAGTAGGTGTTGTAGTACTCATGTACTGTGTATGCTGTGAATGGTGTGGTGCCGGGATGTGGCTAACAAGGGTGATTAGCATATGTTCGGAATCCACCAATGAGGGGATAATCCCAGGTGTGGAACACCAGTCACATGTTGGTAGTGTTCATGTCAAGGATAATGTTGGACTTGGAGGTGGTGTGTATGGGTTGATCCAGCCGAGTGGAGGTTATGACTCATGGATGTGTCAGTACATGGGTGGCTATCCCAGTTAAGTGTGGGGTAGTGTCAGTCACACATCAGTAGTAGCTGTCTGAGCCCTACTGTCCAGTACACCAACAAATGAGGTCTGGTAACTGTGGGGTATGTTGTTAAATCTGTAGCTTGTTACAATGTGTATAGCAGTTCCAGACACAGTTAGTTGCACGTGGAGCACCTCTGATGCATTGTGCTAAGTAACTAGCCAGGATGTGTGTACAACATAGTGGGATATGGGAACACCTCAGCTGTGGGTGTGCCGGTCCAGGTATGTGCCAGAAAGGTATGGTCTGTCTATAACCTGTCATTGCAGGTGTGCTCTGCAGAGCCTAGATGCAGGTCCCAGTCACTGCAGAGATGTTGAATTGGTGCATTATAAGGTGTGCCTTGCCTGCATGCGTCACAGAGGAAGATGCAAGCATGGTGTCACATGACCCCATGTCTTGCTTGCCAGTTCCCATTCTGCTGGTGACTCTTATTGGAAACTGTGCAAGACAGGCAGTATAGAAGCAGCAAGAGCCTTACATGTGATCTGTACTCCCAGGGCTGACAGGTGCAGGTCATCTGTGCCAAAGTATTGTGTTTGACCAGGTCAGTCAAAGCAGACAGATACCAGATGCCTGTGGAATGACAGCAGAAGCATAGGCAACTGTTGAAGTGACACAGTCAGTCATTGTACAGTGGTATCGAGTCCGGATGAATGCATAATGCTCCCCAGGGCTTGGCCCACACCTTCAAGGCTACAAGACTGGTGAGCAATTGCATGACCCTGCACACGTAGTCTGTGAAGTGGCATCTCAGGGCAGTCACACTAACATGGAGAATGACAGTCACATTGTACCTGGTGAGGTGTGGCACGGGTGCATAGGTTATTTTGCAGAACCAGTTACCCAGCAGCAAGATGTAAGTGACTATCGCCTTGTCTAGCCTGCTGTGTGAAACTGCAGTGTGACCGCCTACAGAGTCACCTATGACTGGTGTGTTGTGTATGTTATAACACCCTATTGGCTGTATGCGATAGGCACACATGAGTCTGTGGGCTATAAGTTGGTGATGTTGTGTTCCGTGATGGGGGCTGCCTCTCGTGCCTACACAGAATATGGAGAGGTACTGCACAAGTTGTCCTCATATGTGTGGCCTGTGGTGGAGATCATGTGATACTATGTGATGAGTGGGGTGTATTGCAAATGTTACACATCCCCACATGACTGTCAGGTGCAGTCAGGGTTGGTGTCAGTATTACCCCCAGCAGGACTGCATAAGTGCGTCCCCCACAGGCTGTAGTGTCGTATGGTGGGAGGTGAGCATTGAATGTGTACATGAGACAATTTTTCTATCGCCACATGTACGACATATCCATCATATAGACAGGCAATAGCACTGGTATGTGACAGTTGGCCATGCCTGTATCAACATCACTGAAGAAGGCTTAATGCTGAAACCGGTATGATCGTGGATCTAAAATAAATATTGCTCCTGTACGAACTGAGGTGCTGGCTGTTTATTTGGATTTTTGGTTTTGCTTTTTGGCCATTGCACCGGCCCATCATGCGAGTTCAGCTGCTGGTTTTTTGGTGTGTATACACCTCAGCATCGTGGATCACAATCCACAGTTATGTCATGGGTATGCATGCAGTTATGGCTATGCAATGTGTACATATTATGCACTGTATAGCAATATAGATGCCTCATGATGCCATGCAATGGCACAGTGTCTGTACTTCACAGTGTAGAGCAATGTAGACGGCTCACACTACCCTTCCATGCACATGCACATTTGCTAAACATGCATTTTATCTGTAGGGCATACAGACAACACTGCAATGTGATGGCCATTACGACGCTGTACATGTCAGGACATCATTGTGTCAGACATGTATGCATGCTAATGCACACGTCAGCAGATTACATGTCAAGGTCATGTCAGCCATGTGTACTGTTATCCTGTTCTGGTCCACATGGTGTATCACGGGGATGCATGCATACTACCATGATTGTGTGAACTGCATGGCTACTGATATGACACCTGCTTGCTGTATTGTGCACCCCAGGGGGTATGCTTACTAACACTATTAATGTCTGAGCTGCATGCCGTCTGCTGTATCACAGGCATGCTGCATGCTGTCTGTCAAATCACATGCATGGTGTGTGTGTGTGTGTGTGTGTGTGTGTGTGTGTGTGTGTGTGTGTGTGTGTGTGTGTGTGTGTGTGTGTGTGTCTGTGTGTGTGTGTGTGTGTCTGTGTGTGTGTGTGTGTGTGTGTGTGTGTGTGTCTGTCTGTCTGTGTGTGTGTGTCTGTGTCTGTGTGTCTGTGTCTGTGTGTGTGTTTGTGTGTGTCTATTGTAATTTAGAGTCTTTCTTTGCATTCACAGGTGATGTAGGTGCGTTACCCTCCTGCGGTCCAACTGATGTTAGTGTCCCCACAGATACTAGCAGTGATGAACATATGCATGAGGTACAGGCAGGGTTGTTAGGGGCTGAATCTGTGCCAATGGTTGCCATCCCAGCTATGTCCCCCTCTTCCCCACACACCGTTCTGCTGCCAACACATACCGCATCACCAGTGGCCATAGAGGAAGGACAGTCAGCGTCTGTTAGCGTGGAACAAGAATGTGTGGTGGCTACAGAAGTTGTGTTTCCACACCATGGTGTCAGTGTAATGTCTGCAGATGTGCCACACAGGCATGTGGCCGGTGCTGCTCGTAGGAGGACCTCTGGCAGACATGTACCTGCAGGACAGAGCGCAGCAGCTGGTGTCACCAGATGCATGTTCCAGACTGTAATGGCAGCACAGGCATGTCCTGAATGGCAGAACAGAGAAGGGCAGAGGCTGCAGAGGGCTGCTATCCATACCCTAAATGACAACATCCAGGCATTGGCAAATGCTCAACAGCAGATTGCTGATGTTCTGGACAGGCGATTGGGTGACATGGTCAGAATCCTTGACCATGGCATGGCAATCCACGAGTGTGAGCTGTCTGTGCTGGAACATCTGGTAGGAGTGAGGCATAGGCCACGTGGACGTAGGCCAGCTACACCACCTAGTGCAGGTCATGAGCGTGCCACCTCACATGCCTGCTCCCATAGTGCCGGTAGCAGTAGCACTGCAGCTGGTGCTGTGCTGTCCACACCAGGACACAGCAGGCCACATGGACATGGCCCTGGACGTTCCCAGCGGGGACACCGTTCCATTGGATATTTGTCATTGGACAGTAGCCAATCTGTACCTCCGCCTGGTAGTGCCCGTGCAACCCCTGGCAGGCACAGGTCATGTGGCCATGGCCGGACACAGTGAGCTGTACAACCTGGTCTGTACAATCTGGAGCTGTCAATAATACCCCTGTGTAGGCCTCACAAAAGGCAGAACTGTGTGCACACATACACGCACACAGCAAACACATCTGCAAGGCACTACAACACCCACATGCATACTGAACAGACATGTCCAATCATATCACCGGCCCTTACCCACACACATGATGTCACCCATTGTTGCAGCCTATGCCCCTGGCACACATTATCACCTTGTGCATATGATGAAGCCTGTGCCGCATCCCTGTCATCCATACCATCAGTGCAGGGACATGCTCAAATGGTCTGATGCACAGGGTGAACAGAATAGTGAGATGTGTATATTACATTAGTTGTGTACGACTAGTGAGGGAAGTGTATATTACATTAGTTGTGCAAGAATGGTGAGAGACGTGTATATTACATTAGTTGTGTACTGTTGACACGCACCAGACATACCATGTAGTACAGGTGTAGCATGCATTGTTATATGTGCACAACCATGTAGTACAGGTGTAGCATGCATTGTTATATGTTCACAGTATGTGTCTCGGTAACAACAGTAACAGCATGTTGGTAATGATGCCCTGGTTCCCTCCTTATAGTCTACTTGCATGTGCCTACAGGTAGCAGTGTTTTCAGTCTCCCATGTGTAACTGTGGAGTACTCACAGGCACATATGGCAATCTCAGCATGCTATACGTAGCCTCAACCGGACAGCTGGAAAGTCTAACATACCACAGATGTCCACACATATACTGATCCAGCAGCCTGTATGCAGTTTAATAAGCTACAGTGGCTAGATACATGACATCCATACCAGGTCACATCACAGATATGTTGACATGGTGCAGGGATTGTACACAGCAGCCTGGACAATGATAACATTAGAGGCCACTTGATAGCATGAGGCCTCACTGTGTAGCAGTAATACCCTGTCACAGTACAGGAACATGCCCACACTCACGGGGTCGACAACACTATAACACACACCCCATAGTGTTGAGGTGAGGACACTTGGCTATGTGGTCACCCTCACAGTACTGTGCACCCACAAGATGCGACACAGAGAAGGGACATGTACAGGTAGCCAGTACGGCTGAGACCGATGGCATCAACAGGTTAGTAGACTGCATCACCTTGAGGGGTTGGGATCCTGTGTGTTCTGTATGGTAGCATACACCCTCACTCCATGCACCAGACAGCCATACATACACACACACACACACACACACACACACACACACACACACACACACACACACACACACACACACACACACACACACACTGTGGAGACCACAACTGTCATACACATATGGATAGCTGATGTGTGTGATACACACACCACACCTGCCTATGTCATGCTCTCCACAGATGTCTACCACAGTGTACAGGGGTGTGTCACAATTGGGATGTATTCCCCACCATATGTGGCAAACATGCAAACACACATGGCAGTACTGTGAATGATACACCTGCTATATGATGATATGTCTGACAGACATGCAGCAGTGTTGGCCACATTATGTGTACCAACGCTATGTCCGGCAATTGTGCTGCTATATGCACACGGGAGGATGTAAGTGTTACAGGTGTCGAGTGATGTACAGTCGGTAACACCTGACAGCTGTGTAGGTTTTATGTCTTCACCATCAGGTAACAGTAACATAGCGTACTGTTTGCACATGTAATGGTATGATGGCATGTGACACACCTGTGAGCCGTACCCGGTGAACATCCATCTACACAGGTGGATCACCACTTTACGTACACACATCCATCCATACCTGATGTACATCCTACCATACTGTCAGTATGTCACCATATACAGGTGTCAATGATGGGGCTGCATTGCAACTGCATGTTGTAGTTAGGTACACATGAGTTACTTACATCAGCTACTGCACATGCATGGCAGCTGCATGCACACTACAGTTTGTACATGTGTGTTGGTCCTACATGCCTGTCATGTAGCCATGTTTGTATGCATTGCAATCGGTGGACATGTGTATTGACATACATAACACATGGACTGTTGTATGATATGATGAGTGTCATGGGTAACTAGTACAGAGGGAATGTGTCCTCAGTCAACATTGCTACCTCATGTACTGTTGGCATTCAACAGCCATGGACCCACCTTCCATTTGCGTGTGTATGATTGCTGTAGCCACTTGTCTGCACGGAGGACAGCAAAAGCTATGCTATGTACATATGTGTTGTGTGTGTGGTCCATGCACATATCCACTGCAATTACATGTATGACATATCCAAACATGTGTATTCATTGGTGTACAGCGACAGTCATCTGTCCCAGCTGTGTAAGACCCAGGGCCCCTGTTATGTGTAGAGCTGACCTGGTTATGTACAGTGGTATCATTGCAATGCATAACACATGATGGAACCCTGTCGGTACATGTGTAGTCTGCACAGTTGCTGTACACCTATGTACAGTCCACTGGTCATGAGTCACATGGTGTTGTGTTGATGTATTGCTGGTTCAACGACATGGTGATGTCTGAGGGCTACATTGTAGACTGCGGTGTGTACCTCTGTGATCTGCACCTGAGACATCTGTGATGGCTCCTGAGTGTGTACTGGTCAATACATGTGAGTGACCTTCATGTACGTGGGTACAGTAATACCATACTGTGCCCTTCTGTGTTTAGTATCCGTGTGCATGCAAGATGGCCCTTTGCAACTGCTGTGTGAGCATGCCCAGTACACCATTGTATAGATGGACACACAGTATATTCCAAACTGCGCCCTTACGGGTTTAGAATCCGTGTGCATGCAGGACGGCCCTTTGCAACTGCTAAGTGTGTGAGCATGCCCAGTACGCCGTTGTGTAGTTGGACACACAGTACATTCCAAACTGTGCCCTTACGTGTTTAGAATCCGTGTGCATGCAAGACGGCCCTTTACAACTACTAAGTGTGTGAGCATGCCCAGTACGCTGTTGTGTAGATGGACACACAGTACATTCCAAACGGACGTGTGATACTAAGCACGTGGGCATGGCCAGTGACACCTTGTGTCGGTGATGTGCCTCTGTGTATGGGCATGACCATTGACATCCTGTATAGCGATGGTGGATATCCAGGCAACAGATGTCCATTTTCAATGTCACGATGGATGCCTACATTGAACACACTGGCTGACTGTCTTGCAGGGTGTACTGTCTGTGGCGCGTCCCGTATCTATGTAGTGTTGTTGTAGTGCTCCATTGATATTTAGTTGCCCCGATCACACCACTGCCAATTGTTTGTCTACGTCTACCTTGGGACAGTAATATGCTTTCAGACTGCTCACTCTCTATACATTCCCTATCGGCGTCCTTGCCTTTGCGGAAGATGTCACCCACCTAGAAGTATGCCTCTGGGAGTTCTGTGTTCAGTAATCTTGGTAGCGTGTTCTGTAAATGCGTAATGCTGTAGTGTGATAAGGTAGTTAGGTCTGTGTTCGACTCCCAGCCCTGCCAAGTGTGTGTGTGTGTGTGTTTCCAGCTGCCTGGGGACACAGTAATGCTTTTAGACGCCTCGCACCACATACATTCCCTATCGGCATCTTTGCCTTTGCGGATGATGTCACCCACCTAGAAGTATGCCTCTGGCAGTGCTGTGTTCAGTAATCTCGGTAGTGTGTTCCGTAAATGCATAATACTGTAGTGAGATAAGGTAGTTAGGTGTATGTTCGACTCCCAGCCCTGCCAAGTGTGTGCCTCTGTGTGTGTGTGTGTGTGTGTTTCCAGCTGCCTGGAGACACAGTAATGCTTTTAGATGCCTCACACCACAAACATTCCCTATCGGCGTCTTTGCCTTTGCGGATGATGTCACCCACTTAGAAGTATGCCTCTGGGAGTGCTGCGTTCAGTAATCTGAATAGCGCGTTCTGTAAATGCGTATTGCTGTAGTGTGATAAGATAGCTAGGTGTATGTTCGATTCCCAGCCCTGCCAATTGTGTGCCTGTGTGTGTTTCCAGCTGCTTGGGGACACGGTAATGCTTTTAGACACCTTACACCACATACATTCCCTATCGGCGTCTTTGCTTTTGCGGATGATGTCACCCACCTAGAAGTATGCCTCTGGGAGTGTTGTGTTCAGTAATCTCTGTAGCGCGTTCTGTAAATGCATATTACTGAAGTGTGATAAGGTAGTTAGGTGTATGTTTGACTCCCAGCCCTGCCAAGTGTGTGTGTGTATGTATGTTTCCAGCTGTCTGGGGATACGGTAATGCTTTTAGATGCCTCACACAACATACATTCCCTATTGGCATCTTTGCGGATGATGTCACCCACCTAGAAGTATGCCTCTGGGAGCAGTGCATTCAGTAATCTCAGTAGCACGTCCCTATGCCTCTGGGAGTGCTGCGTTCAGTAATCTGAATAGCGCGTTCTGTAAATGCGTATTGCTGTAGTGTGATAAGATAGCTAGGTGTATGTTCGATTCCCAGCCCTGCCAATTGTGTGCCTGTGTGTGTTTCCAGCTGCTTGGGGACACGGTAATGCTTTTAGACACCTTACACCACATACATTCCCTATCGGCGTCTTTGCTTTTGCGGATGATGTCACCCACCTAGAAGTATGCCTCTGGGAGTGTTGTGTTCAGTAATCTCTGTAGCGCGTTCTGTAAATGCATATTACTGAAGTGTGATAAGGTAGTTAGGTGTATGTTTGACTCCCAGCCCTGCCAAGTGTGTGTGTGTATGTATGTTTCCAGCTGTCTGGGGATACGGTAATGCTTTTAGATGCCTCACACAACATACATTCCCTATTGGCATCTTTGCGGATGATGTCACCCACCTAGAAGTATGCCTCTGGGAGCAGTGCATTCAGTAATCTCAGTAGCACGTTCGGTAAATGCGTAATTCTGTAGTGTGATAAGGTAGTTAGGTCTGTGTTCTAATCCCAATCCTGCCACGTATGTGTGTGTGAGAGTTTCCCGTTGCATGACAACAGTATATTGCTTTTACACTATTCACTCTCCGTAGAATCCGTACGGCGTCTTTGCCTTTGATGCTGATGCCAGCAAGCTAGACATATGCCTGTTTGAATGCTGTAATCTAGTCATCATGGTAGCGCGTTCTGTACATGCATAATGCTGTAGTGTGATAAGGTAGTTAGGTCTGTGTTCTGATCCCAACCCTGCCAAGTGTGTGTGTGTATATCTATTTATATATATGTAATGTAGATAGATATTGATATGTATGTGGATATTAGCACTATTGAATGTGCTGCATTATCTGTATGTGAACACCTTTGATGTATGTAAATCTGCTATGGCTCTGTGCTAGTGCACATACTGTGTGCTGTAGTGATCCTAGGTTATAGTTGTGTAGTGACCAGTTATTTTGTTGCTGGGTATTACAAGGGACATTGACAACAATGATAGTACAGCACCTTTAAACGGTCATGTGCACATCTCAGCAGCAGTCAGCAGTGGTTATTACTTTGGAGGATGAGTATTGGCTCATATAACTATGTATTAACTGACACTACTATGCAAATCAGGTTAACATTACTGACTCCTGTTTATCCACAGGTTGTGATACAGATCCCAAGAATGTATGTGTATACATTGACAGGTGCAGGACTGGAATATTGTTGAATGCATGGAGGGGTGTCCATGGCCAGTAATGGCGATCTGTACAGCCTGGTAGGTACGGTCTGTGACTGTCCCACAACCTCCTGTATATGGCTGACACATACTGAAACTGTGTACATGCAGACACACACACATGAAACAAACAGCTAGGGCTAACACATACACACATTGCATCAACATTGGGCCATGCAAACACTGTTGTCCCTCACACACACACACACATACTTACATGTTGATTGGATGGCTCAATGACAGGCTCTGGAAAAGAAACACCATACCCTGTGCATATGATGACACCTGTGCCACCACCTGTAATGTGTAACATTGATGCAGGAACAGACTAACATGGTGCTGATGCACAGGGTGGCTTTATAGCACTGTATTAATGTTAAAATGTTAACACAAAGTGTGATATCCTTCTAGGTGTATGTAAGCAGGCATGATGCATTGCAGCTATGACCATCAATGTAGTATAGTTTACAGCACTGTTGATTCTGAAGATTTATTATCCATCCATGTGCAATTTGACTGATGTGTGTAGTATTGGCAGCATGTGTTTCAGAGAGTGCAGTACGTGTGTGATGTGTGTAGTACAGATTTATACATGCTTACAAACGCGTACACTGGCATACACGACATTACACGGGCTCCAACATTCTTACACTAGCTTACTCGTTCTTCAACGCGCGCACACGGGCTGACACGTGCGCACACATGCTTACTCGGGCTTACAGGCGTGCACAGGCACGAACACACTGTCAGCAGGTTTGCAAGAAACTTCAGTGATATCCATGGCATACACCATCAGTTTCCTGACTGTACCTAGGATAAATCATAACACGCCTCTTCCACTGATGAGTAACTGACAGCAAACATGTGACACATTGCTCCGATAGGATTACATTGTTTTATACATACACACTCATGATGTCACCTATCTTCTACTCTGATAGTCCCCTTAACCTACTCTTCCACTGTAGTGGCTTGGCCCATATGGCATGACAAATTGTGATTCACTACCTTCAACCTCAATTGCATCGGATTGCCTACTAATGCTTAGTTACATCTCTGATAGAGCGCTTTCACACATAGCAACCAGTACTCAGTAGCCATCTTGTCTTCAGCTTGCCATTCACCTGCATGGTGAACTAACTGTTAACTAAAATTACAATTTCTATGTGTATTTTAAATATTTTTCTTGTTTTAAAAGCACAGTGCGTTTTCGCGCCACTGCGCTACGCTTATACACCTGAGATCGGGGGAGGACAAATAGAGTTTTATTAACTTCCAATGGAAAAATATGCCACTGGCCTTATATTTGGCCATTGGCATGTTTCTTCAACTGAATTCATCCTTTATTTGCAGCTGACATTGCTCCATTTAGCTACTTGCAGAACGTAACTCGGTTAACATCCGAGTACATTTTACACATAACTCTACTCTTGCACAGACAACTTACTGTTTCATGTATCGCAGATTTACATCATTTGCATAGCTTTCACCTACAAATGGAGTAATTTGCATATCCTAACATTGTCCGTGCAAAGTTCGTTTTAGGGGCTGTCTTACACGCCCCTACAGGATATTGCTGAATAGCTCGGCAGACATCTTGCCTTGCTCTACTCTTCCTCTACTCGTACACGCCAGCCAAGGCTCCATGACTCCTTGCCTAAGCTTTGCTATGTGCTAATATGTCTATTTGTGGAGTATGCATGGCTGTAGGTATGTTTTGACCTGCTACGTCTGACATTTCTACAAAGCAGCTCCCACTTTCATCATTTGTAATGGTGACAGCCCTATAGGTACTATATATACAGCTGTGACATTTGACATGTCAACACATACCTGTGGTCAATACTAAACTGACTACTTCAGCGCTTTTCATACTTTCAGATCTTTCTTGTAGTAGTATAGTCAATAATACTGTTTCCTATAACATGTATCTGTTTCTGATACAAGATATATCATTTTATTACACCACTACAAACAAGAAGAAATCACAGGCCAGATGACATTACATTCCTTTTGCAGGACACACCTGCCAAGAGTGTTGTGTTCCTCACAAAAGCCAACAGGTGCTAATCAAAACATATTATGCTATCATCTACCTTATGTTTTCGCCGGTATTTGCACTTTCCATCAGTGGCAGAACTCACATGCGAGTGTGGGAGACTGAACACTGTATCGGGGACACTGCATAACACCCTGAGGGACACATTTATTTTGTTTCTATTAACCTTCCACATTGACTATCACAGGGCATAAGTATTCATTCACATTTATCGAGGTACATGCTTTTGACTTATACATGTTTTGTCATTTGTCATCACGTCTTTCTTCACACCTGTCCACCTGATATCACTAGTTCTGTACATTTATTTAGGACAGGGTTACCTTCATACCTCTCAACTGTACACATTTTGGGTAAATGTCCCAAACTTAGACTTATAATGTTGTTCCTTTTTTTATAATATTGTGCCTTTCTGGTAAATTAGTGGCAGGTCATTAAGGACTGTGAGGTTAGATAATAATGACAGACATTACTAGTTTATAACTAATAACCCTCAAAACATTCATACTAATGAATTATCCATTATTCTATCAACGTTCTAACTTTGTTAGAGGAATATTTAAAATAGTCCCTATTTGTACTTATTTAAATATGCCTTTGTCCAGATGTCTTATTCTGAAAGGTTGAGAGGTATGGTTACCATCTTATTCGTATGCATGTACATCCATGATAATCACTTACCTGACACTGATATAAGTCCCTACACCTTCCCCCAATGGTTTACACAATATCCAGTAGATGGGTTCTTCATTTGTGGAAGGTATAGACGTGTGCTATACCCACATAGGAATATTAATCACTCCCATGGGGCGGACCTAATAAATCTGTGCCAATCAACACCTGTGAACCTAGGCCCATTATTGCATACCGATGATTCCCATACCAGACAACCCTCCACAGTAGTCATAAGACATATTTAATGTGAGCGATAATAAAGTATGAAGACACTTCTAAGCACTATCCACTCTCCGCGTATCGGGACATATGTCATACATTCTGTCAACCCATGTGTTTTTACCCTTGCACAAGCTACTGTTGCATGTACCGCTATATTGTAGCTGCGGATGTGATTTGCTTTGCTTCAATCATTATAGGATGGTGCCTGTAGTCGTCCAATTTTTGGAGTCCTGCAAAGGACACCTATATCCATGTTTAAAGAGTAGAACTTGCAGATTTGGCACACTGGTACTTTCCGGGCAATGGTTTGGAAAGCAGCAGTGTATTTACCTTTCTTGCATGTCTGTATGTCTATCCATAATAGCTATGACGTAACCTATTTATGTACATGTGTTATATCTACAAGGACAAATGTTTATATGTTTGTTATGTATATATCGATTAATGTAATTGTGTGGGTGTGTGTATATATATATATAAATATATATTTATATATATATATATATATATATATATATATATATATATATATATGTCTGTACATTCTTTATTTCATATATTTATTTAGTTTATGTCTGTGGATATATATCTATACACAAATATATATATATATATATATATATATATATATATATATATATATATATCCATATATAGATATATAAATAAACGTGTAGAAAGCAGCATTCATTTGCTATGCTGTGAGCGGATTACACATGCGCAGGTGCACTTGCATATCCTTATTGTGGGTTACATATGTTTACTAAGCCTCTGTGCTTACGTGGGCTTTCTTAATTGTGATGGTACCAGTACAATATCTGTAATCTAGTTAACGGACATATGCGAAACACACGTTCACCTTTACATATTTAAATGTCTTTACAGCACACACACATTCATTTACTCATATGTGCTGTAGTCGTAGTTGACCCGGGACTGCATTCACATTGGCCGGATGCTGTAACCACTATACTATTGGTATTCTGACTCATTTATATGCATACCCATAGTACATAGCTACATTAACATATGCCTCACCGCTTCACTTACAACACAGGCATCCATTCTCCTGCTGGGAAAAATGCGGTACTACATATTACACATTCCCTATTCCCTACTGCTCTGGACCCAAGCTGCATATTTAATCACTCCAAGGATATGCAGAACTCCAAGGCTTATAGTCCTGGCACATACAAGTCTTTGATTGCCAGGGTGTTCATGTGGTGATCTGGGTTTAGGCTTGTCCGCCTGGTGAACGGAACTGCCCTGACCGAGTTCAAATGTCAGACGAAGCACATTGACAGAATTTGTCCATTTTATAGAGGTTTACCTGTGTTTACAGACACAGGTCTTTCGGCACCTGTCAGCAGCTTTTTATGTTGGCAATACATAATATGGGTGGGGGTGGTTACAATACATAATCCAAGGTGAGGGGTGTTCCCATTCACATTTGACTATTTCCTGTATGCATTCATACGAGGATTATTATTTTGGAAATGAATTAACTACAGGTATGCAGTAGTACAGTAAACAAATGTGAAGGTTTGTTAATGTAAATATGTACGGACCTCTGTAATACACTGCTGTTTTCTGGCAAATCAGTAGCTAGTCATTAAAGACTGAAGTCAGAACATAATGATAGACAGTTGAGTTTCAGACTTCATACTCTTCAGAAAATTAATGCCAGTGTACAAACTGTTATTCTATCAACGTTCTAAGTTTCTAAGAGCAATCTTTACAAATTGTCCATACTTTTGGGCCTTTGTCCCACTTTTATTCACGGCTTTGTCCAGATATCTTGCTTTCAGAGGTTGACAGGTATACTTTTATTCACGGCTTTGTCCAGATATCTTGCTCTCAGAGGTTGACAGGTATGGTCGGTCACACCTGCACACACATTAAGTGTCCCTCACACAGTAGATCAGGGTTATCCTGTTTACATCAGTGCCTTCATCACCCTTATACCATTTGCCACTATGCGAATGTGTGCAATATATTTCCGCTTATTCGTGTCGGGACACGTGCGTCACGGGCAAGTGTTTGATCCTGGGTAGTAGTTATGCATGACCACTTAGGGCTGGACAGTGTCGTGCACCTCTAATGCACATTCCAACTTCTGTCCAGATATCTACAGGACTGAACTTCGTGTCTTCCGTTCTAATGTTTACACAGGTTACGTATCCCATGAGGGATATCCAAAAATTGTACTGATCCACAACAAGAGGAATACCGAACATCGTTTTGGAGTTACGAAAATGTGCTGAGGTCGTGTGCAATCCTGCAACCGCCTAGGGTGACACTACCTACTACATATGCGTAATGGTCACTATGTGTAGCTGTGGCTGCACCAAACCAGTAGGTCAAGTACGGCTGGATTTGGTGGATGTTCAGGTACGGGAGCGGGTTGTGTGATGTGGAGGGGATGCTGGGTAGTCCATTATGCATCCAGGTGTGTTGCATTTGTTATGGCCAGTTCCATCCAGGTGTGTTGCATTTGTTATGGCCAGTTCCATCAGGACCAATATGTGGGTATGTGCCGGTGACATATCTATACATTTTTATCTCACATTTCAATATTCATCTGTTTGTGGGATTGTGTTCTACAGTATGGCCTGTCTGCTTGTATTTCAGCTGTTTATACATGTGTTTGTGTTTCTTTCAGCTTCACCCGCTGCTCCCTCATACACCTCCGGTTCACCTATTCTGCATATTACACAGTATCGCCTTGAAGGATTGTGCCATTACCCATCCACCACACACACACACAGATTCCTCACACCCCATACATCACTTCTTTGGTTGTTGGCCCATGACACGGACAGAGTAACACACTGAATACCCTACATGTGTCTGGTACCTGTATGGTTGTGTGGACTACCCTGCCATGTTTGCTTTCCACATGCTATACCTCATGCACATAGGTACATGCCCATACTTCACTTTCATTACATGTTTGGTATACCCGGGTACTACCCGTTCGACTGTGACACATCCTGACAAGTTCAGCTTGTACCGCTGACTTCTGGATTTTGGCGGCCTGTTGTACTCATTGGTAGGATGGCGTGTTTTCCTATGTCCAGGATGGGATATATTCCGTACACATATCCGACTGTAGTGGACAACGCCTCCCTACAGTCGTCGGTAGGGTTGCCACCTTTTCAATTGGCCAAAGTGGGACATTTTTGGTACACACATCACATTTTACAGGCTGACACATACCCATGGTCAATACACAGGATAGAACTTAGACTTCTTGCCTATATAAAAGCTTATTCTTGCAGCAGTTCAGTTGCTTATTCTGTTTCTTATAACATTTATGTAATTTACATACAGAAAACCTGTTTAATGCAACTATTACATAATGTATAGGGAATAATTTTGTCCTATAATCTCAGGACATTTGCCATTGTTACAGGTTTTTGTCAGGACACAACTGCCCAAAGAGGGACTGTCGCTCGCAAATTGGGACAGGTGGTAATCCTAGTCGAAGGTACGGATAATACTGTTCCTTTCAGCCTACATGTGTCCTTATTGTTGTGGCTGTTTGTATGCTCCTTCTGTTTCGTTTACATGCTTATTCTATTTCCTATCACATTTGGTATGTGAAATACGGACATACCTTTTGTATGTGACTATTACATGCCTTGTGGGATATAATTCGGACACACGGTCGCTAGATATCTACATTTCTCATGTATTTTGTTATGGACACATCTGCCCAGCTGTGTACCCTCCCTCACATTATGGGTCAGCTGGTGACCCTCACCATTGAGCTGGACGTACCTACTGGCGGATCGCTAACATATGATGCATTTCACTTCCACTTGGTATGGCTATCTACACTGCATTGGACTACGGCCACATGGTCTTCCATGTCATTTGTTCGTGGGATAGGGACTTGTTATTCCCTACCGTGCATTTGTGTTTGCTTTGTCACTTTGTGTTCGCAGGTACTTTCTTGCATGCTTTGCATACGTTTCAGTATCCAGGGACACTGATGTGGTTACTATCTTGCAACTTGTTATATGCAAGCATTTTAGGTTGCACATCGACAGCTGCCATTTCCACGCCTCCGTGCGGCACTTCGACATGCCCTATGCACTCGCACTCCTTTCCTGTGCACATGGCTGTGTCTGCAGCACGCCTTCATTACTATGCATTTGGCGCTACTGCGCCATCTTCACTCCGCACGGTCGGCGCAAGCCTAACGCCGGCCTTGCGCCGAGCTTCATGAATCCCGGGGAGAGTTTATAGTCATTTAGAAGAAAACTCAATAATGGCAGTAGAATAAAAGGGCAATAAAAGAAAGTCATATGGAACAAAGGACCATTTGTTGTTAAATAAAGTCATAGTGGACAACTGTAAAAAGGGGAGGAATCTAAATATGGCATGGACTGACTACAAAAAAAATTTGATAGTATCCCTCATTCATGGATAAAAGAGTGCTTAAAAATGTATAAGATATACCCCACAATGATCAATTACATTACATACAATGGCAGACCACTTTGCAATTAAACCATGTTAAAGGACAAATTGTTATCCCAGGGATAAAAATTCAAAGGGGGATATTCCAGGATGACTCTCTGTCACTGTTACTATTCTGCCTTGCCCTTAATCCATTAAACTGTTTACTCAACAGTTTAGGCCATGGCTATAATCTGGCTCCTAAAGTGTGAAGAAGGAACTGAAAGTACAACTGAAAGTTGTCAAAATGTTTTCGGATGATATAAGAATGTTGTTTTGTCTTGATAAATGTGCACAAGCAACCTTTAAAGAAGGAAAACTGCAATGCCAGGAAAATATCAGTTTGGGACAAGAATATGATATAAAAGAAATTGAGCAAGAAGGAGTATATAAATACTTGGGAAGTGATGAAGGATCAACAATAAAACATGAACAAATACAACTAAAACTTAGGAATACTTTAGAAGACTTAAATCAATTCTGAAAACAGTGTTGACATCGAGGAACAAAATCTAAGCTATAAACCAATTTGCTCTTCCTGTCCTAGCTTGCAGTTTTGGAGTGATTGACTGACCCAAAAATGTGTTAGATTAGATAGGAAAACAAGAAGGATGCTTCATGCTCACCAAATGATTTATAAAAATTAGTGCATACCAAGATTATATTTTCCACGTTCCGAAGGAGGGATGGGCCTCCTTGAAACTGATTATCTGTATAGATCTGCAATCGTGGGACTCCACACATATCTGCTGACCTCACAAGACCCAAATGTAGTGAAAGTTTTGAAACATGAGGAGAATAAATCTAAGATTACTTCTCTGCTTAATCTAGCAGAAGCTTATCAGCGTCAAGCAGGAATGGAAATCAAACCACAAGTAGATAAAAATCAGGCAGCAGCTGAATGTGCCAAAAAATAAAATAAAGAATATAAGGTGAAGGATCAGATGAGAAGGTAAGAAATGTGGAAAAAGAATAAATATAGTTGCAAGTATAGAAAACTTCTGGAAGAACCTCATGTTGATCAGGAACGAACATAGAAATGGTTAAGGAGAGGCAAATTCAAACCAAGAGATGAAAGGTTAATATTGGTGGCACAAAATAGTGGCCTACATACATGTTGGTTTATAAAGTCCATTGAATATGTGAGAGAAACAGATAAATGTAGATTTTATACATCTGAATTGGAAGCAGTTGCACACCTTGTTGCTGGTTGCGACATACTAATGGCAGAAAGACAGTGTACTGAAAGGCATAATAATGTGGCGAGACTGTTGCACTGCAGATTGTGCAAACATTGTGCTATTGAAGTGGCCAAAAACGGTGGAAACATGAGCCACAAAGCATCATAGAAAATGAAGAAGTCTACATCACTTGGGGTCATCCATTAACAACAGTTCAAAAGATAGATGCTAAAAAAAAGATATAGTTGTCCAAGACAAGAGTAGCATTGATCATTGAAATTGCCACAACCAGTGACTACAGTGTCTTGCGTATAGGGAGACACAAAGTCATAAAATATCAAGGATCTGCAGGCAGAAACAAGAGCAATGCGGAAGAAAGATACCAAGACAGTTCCAATAGTAGTAGGAGCAGCGGGTCTTATAAAAAAGAATTTGCAGTCATATTTAGATATGTTACCAATACATGTAACTCCATATGAACTGCAGAAGGAGTCATTACTGGGTACATTGCGGGTGCTGTGAAGAGCACTACTGACTGACATCAAAAATTGAAACAATACTAATTTCATGAACTTTAATCATACTTTGACTTCGGAATGGGGTCCAGTCCCATCATGGTATTAGAAACCCAAAGACTTGGAGAAATTAAAAAAGAGAGAAGATCATAAGTATTGTTTCTATTATCCACTTTTATAATGCTGCCACCATGATATTTTCCATATTCAACTATTTACGATATAGACACAATTGAACAGACATTGCATATTGCTGCCATGCTTTTCTGACATATGTCATAATTTACACTGCACATATCATGTCATATGTGTCATTATCTTGCAGCTGCATTATGACACACATTTCCAAATTACACATACAATAAGTATTATTATTTACATGATTGTGCTGTCATTACTGCATACATTGCTCCATAAGGGCAGAGGCAGTACTCCTTTTGTGTGTGTGTGTGTGTGTGTGTGTGTGTGTGTGTGTGTGTGTGTGTGAGTGTGTGTGTGTGTGTGTGTGTGTGTGTGTGTGTGTGTGTGTGTGTGTGTGTGTGTGTGTGTGTGTGTGTGTGTGTGTGTGTGTGTGTGTGTGTGTGTGTGTGTGTGTGTGTGTGTGTGTGTGTGTGTGTGTGTGTGTGTGTGTGTGTGTGTGTGTGTGTGTGTGTGTGTGTGTGTGTGTGTGTGTGCGCGCGCGCGCATGTGTGTGTACTCTTATGCATTCAGTGCAGCATAATATCATTAGCATAATGTAAGTGGGACACGCTTGTCCTGTTTGTGTTGTTCTGGTATCTACTTAGGTGGGAATGATGGCAAGTTACATACTATATTATTCCCATTTTTCTCACAGATTATAATATAGTGACGTGGGTCTGGTGTGTTTATTTGCACATGTTATCCATGCATATGCATTGGACCCATTTCTGTATTGGTTGTTGCTCTCTTATGTCTGTTCAACAACATGACAAGTCCTTGCTTTTGTAATTTATATAAAATTTTTGTGTTATGCTGTCACATTGACACAATGGCCTTTGTGTGGCGAGTGGAAAGTGGCAAATATTGTACCATGTTGTATTACAGTACTGTGACTCGTATATATGAGCATCATACCTCTCAACTGTTCAGATTTTCACAGAATGACCAGATTTTTGTCACATAGTTTTGCTCTGCTCCTCATAAATTTTGTGGTGTTCTGGAAAATACTGGATTGATGTCACTAAGTAATGACAGATATTTGGGTTTCAGACTACATATCCTTCACAAAATGCATGACAATGCAAAACCTATTATTCCAGCAACATGTTTCAGTTTGCACGAACAATATTTAAAATTTGTCCCTATTTTTGGGCCTTTATAATTTTTACCTTTGTCCAGATTTCTTGTGCTAAGGCGTGAAACATGATGAGCATGTATCCTTTACATACTGACTTGACATTCACTAGTCTTTTAGTGCATTTCAGAAGGTGATGCTTCCTTCAGCATCATCATGATTCCCATGTTTCTCAATATCTTGCATATGTCAAAAGCCTATCTTTTTGATAATAGCTGATATTATGACAAACATACACAGATCTGCATACATGTCCATATGTATATATTTGTATACATATGCACTGATTTACATAGATGTACATGTGCATGGCCATATTATGATTGACACACAGTCATCCTTATAATATGTGACTGGTTACATGCACTTAGTCCATTTGTCTGTGCTGCACTTATCTACACAAGACTGTCCTTTGATCAGTCTTACACATGTATGATGCTATTTATATCAAGATATATATGCATATGTGATATCCAAAAGTATTCTTGCAGTGCATTGATGCTGCTTTCTGTTTAACTGTTGCACATTACTGTGATTGTGTCATTTGTACACAGACATATTTATAGCCATCACCCCATCCTCTATGCCCATGTGTCATGTGGCCATTTGCTTCAATTTGCCTTGCAAAGACTTGCAGTCCATCCTATGTTGTGGATATATGCATGTGCACTGTGTCTCCTTAGCTAGGGTTGTCCTGCTTTATTCTGTAGCTATTATCTCTTGCTGGCATTTCCTCATCGATATGGGTCTGTGCTGTCCATCTCCCTTCCCCCTTATAGTTTTGGCCTACATGCATAGGTTATGTGAATGTTTACCTTCCTCTATGTTATCATCATTGTCATGTAGGTGTACTGGTACAATATTACTTTGTGTCACCATGTTGGGTATCATACACATGCAAGGCATATGCACACAAGGTGGTGGCAATTAATTTGATACCATCATTATTCATGTTGCACTTGTGTGATGAGCATTACCCAAAGATTTGTATGCTTCCTGCCTGTGCACAGGCTTATTTTCCTTAACTGTCATTACTCATATATATATATATATATATATATATATATATATATATATATATATATATATGTTATTGCATTGTATGTCGCTCATATACATTGCATACCTACTGACCCATCTGTGTTGCCTCTGACATGGCATATGCCTTTGACATATGGATTCTATTTTTCCTGAGTTTGTGTTGTGTATACTTATTTATTTATTACAGAGTCACATTAATGTTTCGCTGCAGTCCTTCTGTTTGGCTCTGTGCTTGGTTGTTTTCTTTTCACATGCAAAGTTGAATGTTCTAGTCTGCATTCCTCATATCTGCTCCTGCATTTGTGCACCCTTGTTGTTGCTTAGCTTACACTTGTACTGCTGACAGCCTAATAGATGATTGTATTTGATATCCATTGTGTACTGCAGTGATAGCACTCCCCATTTATTGTTCTTTGACACGCACCTACCATTGCTCATATTCATTCTGGTATGACTATAACATAGCTTACAACATCTCAGCAGTGATGAATGCATTGGTACATATGTATTTTTGCACTGCACCATGACTAGTATGAGTCCTTACCCTGTTTGTCAATTTTCTTTCATCCATGTTGTATAGTCTGTATGTGTGCAGTCTGTGTACCTTACCTCCCCTTTTATGTGTATTTCTGACCTTTGTTTGTCATGTCTTCTGATATTTGTTATATACTATACCTGATCTTTTGCCCTCCTCCACTTTCCTTGTCCTTTCCATCTCTTTTTTCTCAAAAAAATTGAGGTCTATTCCCACCAAAAGAACTGCCCATGCCCTTCTGACTCTCCACTGACCTTCCATTTCCATTATACCTCTTGTGTGTCCCTTACTTCACCCTCATCCCGCATATGCTTTTTTATCACCCTTTTTCCATGTGTGTGTGTGTGTGTGTGTGTGTGTGTGTGTGTGTGTGTTACTTGTGTTCCTCAAATGTTTCCTGAACCCATTGCTAGCTATAGTGATACGGGCATGATTGTCTTTTGCCATAGTTAATTAATATATTTATTGGAAATTTTACAGATTATGTGACAAAGGGGGATACTGCCACCACAGCTATCTGGAATTTCTTAAATAATTATATGTCATTTGTGAATATCAGCATGATTTATATAAGACTATTGTGTTACAATGTATTAACACGGTATGTCATGTGTATATGAAACTGTTGGTACAGAACTGTGTGTTGAAAAGGATTTTGCAAAGTGCTGTTTGAAATGCAGCCACAGTGTCCCCTACTAAAAATAGAACAGAAATTTACATGCACTATTGTAACTGTTTAAATGTACATATTTTAACAGTGGAAACCAGGATACAGGAGATTAACTTCAGAAAAATAGCTAAAATTAAATAACTTTATGGCTACACAATAAAAAATGGTATCTGTCAGTTTTTATTGCTGAGACTCTTTCTGTATTGTCTTCAGAGTGACCTAATTACTACCTCTGAAAGTATGAAGGAAATGCAGTTGTTTTATGGCTTCCAGCATCTTCCAAAGATCTGAGGTCTATGTATTTCCACAGGTAGATGCTAAATGCAGCCAGCTTCCAGTAGTGCGGGTTTCAGCTGGGATACAGTCAGATGACAGGAAATGATGTCATTCTGCAAGCTATCCCAGCAGTAATATTTGAGATGTTAATTTGAGAACTCTCTGAAAGAGACAGTGCATTCTGTATTTTGTCTTGGACCTGATATCAACAGGAACCATTCACCACACATCTGCCTTGTTCTGTAAGTAAGTTTCTAGGCTATAGTAATTCTCTTAGATATAGTCAGGAATATAGAAAGCTTAGTTTAGTTATTTTTTCTTTATTTATTTCAGATTGTCCTGCAATGTTGTTTTAAATATTTCCTGTGGTTTTGAACTCTGATGTCATTGTGAATATATACTAAATATTTTATTGTCCTTTTATTATTTATTATTAAATATATTTAAACCTTTCATTGTGGCTGATCTATCTAGAGATATTTACATTTTGAGAGTACTTGCCTATTTATTTGGTGACACTGTGTGGGCCACTCCTAATAGCCTTGCTCTTGGTCAAACTACCATTTGTGTTTATATTAACATTATACAGTAAGATTGGACAACCTTTGTTAAGGGCCTTAAAGTAGCTGATAAGGAGTTGGCTGGTTGCAGTGATACCTACCTTATAGTTTGGGCAAAAGGGGGCATCGCTAGTAAACCTGTGCCAGCCTTTCCCAGGTGTGTGTGTGTGTGTGTGTGTGTGTGTGTGTGTGTGTGTGTGTGTGTAAATCAAACCTCAAAGAGTGTGTGTCAGCTACATGGGCAGGGACATTGAACACTGGTTGGGCAGAGAGGGTGCTGGAGGTCTTGACTTGGCCACTTGACTGAACTAATACATGATCTCTGTCTAGTGCATCTAAAGAACTAGTAAATTATATTAATATAATATTCCTTTTTATTGTCAAAATTTTATATTTTTTAAAATATTTCTTCAGGCATGCATACCAGTCAAATTGCTTAGCCTCACATGAAAGCACAACTCTAGGTGAAAAGCATTGCTGCTGGAAGCATGTGTGTAACTTGAATAAGTTACTAATATATTTTGTTTGTAAAGCATTACAAAAATGATGTTAACTGTGTTTATTGTGGCTTTCTTTATTTCATGTTCTACAGATATTTTTCCCTGATGACACAGATTGTCATGTGTCCGGTTATGAAGATAAAGACGGTACTATACATTAATTTCTTAATAAAGCAACAGTGTCATATTCAGTAGATTAACAACAATATGTTGTGATGATTATAAGAAGCACTTTTGGAAATGATAAGGACACACTTTTCATACATCATTGCACAGTCTGCTGTTTGTTGATTCATGCTAGCCTAGAGTACCAAGTGCACCCAGTTTAATTTATGTTAATCATATGAACAGTAGTGGTCTTGTCACATACTTTGGTGTGATTTGTTATGACAAACATGACAGTAGAAGCAGTGCAGTTTAACTGATATCAGTCTTGAAAAAGTGAGGCCGTCCCTTTGTCACATGGGTGAGTATGCTTTTTTTTTGGATGCAGACTAATGATAGTAAGAGATACACTTTCATGCAGTTCATCTAAAGAGCATTGCACACTTGAGGTCATACTTATATGTTTGACTGTGGTATGTAGTGGTAAAACATAAGCAGGAACAGCATATCAAACAGTTTAATCAGAGTAAGTCATGAGGGAAAGTTTAGCTGTTGTTGCAGACTGCAGTAAAGTCTGTGAAAAGAAAATCGATAGTGACATGAATAAGGCTAATCATCAAGAATTTGAATTTGGTGTAATAAATTTTAATCCGCACAACTAACAGTGGTATCCATGAATGAAGGTTGCCATGAAAATGATAGCAACATCGTGTGATGCATTTGTTTGATATATTTACAATGTAACACTTGCATAAAAATTATTAAATGTGATGATTTAATGCAAGTTAAGTGATAAAAGTCCCCTATGTTGTGCCTGGAAACAGATACAGACTACAAACTAACATTAGCTATAGTATGATTCAAGCAGTTTATGGGATTTAATCCTACATATGATGACGATGTGGCTTCCAAAATTCCAGATATGCACCATCTGGAGCAGGAGTTAGCTTTAAGGGAAGTAAATTTCTTGACTGAGGACAAATATGTTAAATATCTGTATGTTTGTTTCATATGAGCCAATAATCTACACTAATATGGAAAATATTGAGGCAGCTTAATACAGCAACAGAATTTAAGTCTAGCTTGAATAAGCCAATATTGTTTAATGAAATTATTTGTGCTGTTGACCATAGCTAATGTTCTTATAAAAAGAAGCAAATGTGTATAAAGCAAATGATTTTTAAATGCACTTTTAGTATGCTATTAATTATAATATAGCGAGAGACTCAATGCAACAAAAAGGGAAAATAAAATATCTTCGGATATGAAAATATGAAAGAACTTTAAGGTTTAATGCTTCCGTCATGCAATGAACATAGCTCTTCAGACATCTGTTCATTATGTGATGAACATGCTAAATCTTTATTAAATCCTTTTGCATTTTTATATTTTGAGTTGTTTTTTTTTTTTCTTTCAATTATTTTATGGTGGTAAATTCCATACAAGTCTGTACACCTGCACTTGATTAATATTAATTGCCTCTGAAAGTAAATATTTTTCTTATCTAGATATTGTAGAACCACAGGAATGACTGGAAGCCATATGTCAGATCATGGTCAAATGGGGCCCCAAGCAGGATAATGGTCCAGACCCCCCCCCCCCATTGCAGCAATTCCCATGTCCCATTACTTAGCTTTCTCTTCCAAATTACCATAAACACTGTTCACACATACTATTTCTTCTTTACCTTTACAACAATTACAGATATTTGGATTTAATTTAAAACTTTTATTTCAAAATTTATAGCACAAACACTGATAGAACACGCCAAGCAAAACAGTCACACTGAAAACAGACATAGCATGAGCAACAGTAAACTTATCTTCCCTTGAAACTCACTTTCATTGGAAATGCATCTGGTCAGTGGCAGGTTAAGTGTACCTTGGACCCTGGCTTGTTTTCAAACCATGGGTCCTCTGCAGACTTTTTTAGGACTATGCATGAATGCATGTGTTCTTTGATTCACCTGATTGTTTTAAATAATGCTGGTATTAAACACAGCAGCATTTGTTAGAGTGCATTTTAAATTTTCAGCTTTGAACAGTTTGCCATGCAGTGAAGCAAAATGTATGAATCAATAATTACAAAAGTACTCATTTCAGCACATTTCAACCATAAAAGCCACTCAAACTGCTCATAGCCGGCCTTAGGCATAGGCCAACTAGGAGGCCGCCTAGGATACCGCTGTAACAGGGGTGCTTTTCTAGTAATCTGGATGGTATAGATAGACCAGGATGGGGGCACTGGGTGGTGTTGGGGAGTTGCTGTGGAGACCTTTTGCCTAGAGCACAAGTTGACCAAAGGCCAGCCCTGAAACTGCTGTCATCATAATCCACCAATATCCATACTCAACTCAATTACAGCCAATTCATCAACTGTGTACACATCACATGCCTGATTGTTTAAAAAATCATCACAATAAAGTATATGAATTTGCTTTATGCAAATACATACTAGTCCTACAAATACAGACTGACTTTTTTTAACTTTACCAGCTCAGAAAGATCAGCCATGTTTATCCGCAGTCATCTTCCAAACCCAGCATCCTTCTCAGAAGCTTGTGTCAAAAAATTAACAACACACAAAGACACATATTTTAGACGTGTTTTACGCAAACACACAGCCAAAGTATTCCTACTCAAGTAACACACACACTAAGACATGCACAGTACTCTTCCAAAGCCAGATTAAAGACTGTTTAAAAATGACAACATAAAAAGAGCATAAGATGCCTTCATCCACAGAGATCCCTCTTCCCTACCCCCACCATCAGTTGTAGCCACTTTGTTGACTGTGTACACCTCTCATTGTTATGCAGAAATACATTAAATGTACTTTATTTGGATGAACTCCTTGAAGTTGCAGAAAGAACGTGAGCATCATACAATAAGATCCAGCCATGTGTAGTACAGTTTGAATAAAAGTATTTATGAAAGCATAAGAAATATTAATTATCTGATAACTAAATGCTGAACTGAAATCCATGGTTACATAATGGATGCTGAACATTTCTACAAATAACACAGACTATATGGTTTGACAAATATTAACTCCTTTGCAGTTGCTGGAAACTGTAAAGAAGGCACTGCAAAATATATTAATAAAATCCAATGCGTATAGACCTTATTACACAATCCAGGCCTATTAATGAATTCATTCATTTTTAGTACAATGAATAAAGCAAACAATTAAATAAAATATTAATGCTGCAGCTGTTTTTGTGCAACAACCCATAGGTCATACAAAAAATCAGAAATATTACTGCATTCCATTTATTATTTTTTTGTGTATGGGGGGGGCTGCTTACGTGCATTCATTACTCCTACATTCCATTTTGACATCCTTGGGTCTTCTCCATCGTCAAGAATAATTATCTCATCTGACATCACACAGTACAAATCTGACCAACATGAATGGCTAATAATGTTGTATTGTTGCAGCATACACTGCATGAGTATGCATGATGATGAATCAGGCCCCTTCCAGTCATAACAATATCTAATTACTTGTCTATCTCTCCCCAGTTACCACAAACACTGTTTAAATTTGTCAGCATACATACTATTTTCTTCTTCACCTTCACACCTAGATATTGTTGACAAACTCAGTAGGTTAGACACAAACCATTTTGTCACCCAGTGGATAGCTAGTCGACTCAGATACAGGAACAGGAAGTTAGAATTGGGGACTCCATCTCCAGAAAGAGGCCAGTCACAAGCAAAGTCCCACAGGACTGGTCTTGGGACTGGTCCTTTTTGGCATTTACTTCTCTGAAGTCAAGGCCAATGACAGTGCCCTCTGGCTAACTAGATTTGCAAATGATTGCAAATTAGGAGCTGCTGCTGAATCCACCACTGTCACTAATGTTGGCTAGGAAAGGATGACATAGACAAATAATTGGTGCCAGAGCCATGGACTAAAACTAAGTGACAAGAAATGCATAATAGTATCTATTGGGAAGTTCTCCATCCCAGGTAGCTGTCATACTTACAACACAACCCTAAGAGTTGACCCAGTGGTCAGGAACTTGGACACACACACACACACAGTAATCGAACCTAACCTTTGACCATCACGTATCTACAGTAGTGAGAAAATCATTCTGTGTCATGCAACTTATAAATAAAGGTATGGTATCTAGGTCCAAGGAAGTCATTGTTCCACTGTATATGGCATTCAGCAGAGCTATCATGGAGTACAATGTCCCCTTTGGTACGTATCTAACCAGGGATATCAAGCAACTGGAACATCCACAGGGATTCCTCACTAAAAGAATACATGGTGTAAATAACATGTCCTCTGCAGACTGCCTCAAGGTCCTATCCCTGTATTCTGTCTAATACAGGCTGTTGAGGGGAGATCTATACCTGCCATAAAAGTCATTGTCACACCCCACTTTGACAGACTTCTTGCATATCCGCAGAAGAGGCAGCTTCAGAATTACCCATTCTAAAGTCTTAAACCTTGTCTGTGATATAAATAGGACCTGCTGGAGAAACAGGTATGTATCCAGGAGACCAATCCTTCTCTGGAAGAGACTCCCCATCCATGTGTAGCAGAGCTCCTCCCTAGCCCAATTTAAGTTTAATTTTGACATTTGGATAGGAAAAAGGAAATTCATCCCTAGTTCGGCACCTATTTTTCTAATGGGCACAGGCAGCCTGTAAATGGTTCATTTCCCTGGCCTCTGCTTATAAATGTTTCATCTCGCAAGCCTCTGCTTACACTTATCAAGGGTATGAGAACATGTCAGAGATTTGGAATGCATGGCTAGGCTTAAAAAGGCCCTTTTGGTCATTAGCCTAGTAAACACCTATGAAGCTATCAGTGATTTAGATTTCATTTTAATTTTTATATGTCAATTTTTGCAGAAACACACTGACATCTATTTTCTAAACAGAACAAAACATTCTCACATTGAAAACTGAGTTAGCATGAGAAACAGTAAACATATTTTCCTTAATGCATTAGGCAACACATTAAACCACAACACACAGGTTGGGGATCACTCTCAAACAGCACACAGTGAAGTACTGATTAGTATCTGTATGAAGGGTGCAGGAATTCAAAAGACAAATGTGTGATGAATTTGTTAACAGCCTTGGGCACTGGACACAAGTGTTACTTTTCAGGAACAGCTCAGGAGTACTATCTGGTGAAGTAACTTGACAGAGTTGCATAGAAGACAAATGAATACTGTGGGAATCAAACCATGTACTTCAGCAAGCCAACTCTTTAAGAGCTCGTGGCTTACTCATCTGCATTAAGTGCTAGGCAAGCTATTCCAGCCTAAATACATTGCATCTCATACTTATGTGCTTGCAAAAACAAGCTAAATTAAAACCTGTTTTCATAGCTAAAATGTTAACATTAAACTCGTAGACTTCATGCTGTTCTGTTTGCTCGCAGCTAGATAATAAACATGCTGTCACCATTCAACAGAACAAGGAAGCCAAGGATCACATCCAATGCACACGGCTCATACCATGATGGTCTTATTTACTACAAATTAGTTCCTTTCTTTACACCATGAATACTCTGGTTCATAGGTCACTACTAGGCTTGCAGTCCAAGGGACCATTGAGGAGCCTTGCTCAAGTTTCCAGTTCACCAAAATAACTGTCTGCTTAAGTTATTTGTTCAAGATCAGAGCAGAAATATGAGCTAAAAAAACAGAGATGTTCTGCAAAACTGGAGACAGATAGCATGCTACTCTAAATCACTTAAAAAGTTAACAAGAGTAACAGGTGTTGAATCAAAATGTATTTATTTATCTTTTGCTAACAAGGTTAGTCCCACTAGTCTAGTGACCTCTTTTTAGGAGAAACCCAAGGTGGTATTTTGGCCACTGCATCAGGTAACTTCTACTCTTTTTCAGATTCGCCACCTTCTCAAACAGAAGAGACCAATGCTTAACATCTCGTCTGAAGGACAACAGACATGAGTACATTATGTGATGTGGTAGCTTGCACTGACAGGGTAAGAGTATACATATATATATATATATATATATATATATATTTACTTACTTCACCAAAACCTCATTTGATAGAATTTCATTTCACCAAGACCAAATCGACAAAAGTTCAAATCACCGAAAACTCATTTGACCAAAACTCATTTCACTGAAAGCTTATACTGCTGCATTTCAACCTATTATATTTTATACTATACACAATCACACTTACACCAATGATTAACTCTTTCCAGAACTTAAAAAAACACTTACCCTCTTAACAGAAAATGGAAAATATAAAGCCAAACTAGGTGGGAGGATACACCCCCCATATCTCCCGCACTACAGTGGGGAAAAGGGCATATACCTTTAAAATGTCTTCCAGTACTCTAAACAAATAAAATGTAGTATGTTGAAATGCAGCATTGCCAGTTTTCGGTCAAATGAGTTTTTGGTGAATTGAACTTTCGGCGATTTTTGTCTTGGTGAAATGAAATTCTACCAAATGAGTTTTTGGTGAAGTAGACCCATATAGATAGATTGATAGATGTGGCGATATATATATATATATATATATATATATATATATATATATATATATATATATATATACATATTTTGTTTATTCAATATTATTTTTTTATTTATTTTTAGCCAGTCTGCCCCCCCCCCCCCCCCCAGCTAGCAAGGGCCATAGGCAGCTGCCTCGGTTGCTTTGTGCTGGATCGAACTTTGACTGTAAGCAACAGAATTCTTTGTGATGCCTGAGAAGGAAGGTATATTAGCTTCAAGGAGAACTGATTACCTACAAATCAAATAGTTATGTTTATTTATATTTACTTACGCTTTGTTAACCGTATACATGATTCAAATTTCAGGAATTCAGCTTGGACTTGTGAAGCAGCAGTTTCCACTGGTGCTCATTAACAAACTATGTGCAAATAGGAAAATACAGTAAGTGACCTGATTAAGGTTAATGGCAAAATACATATGCCTGTTGTAAATGTTTTGTGTGTCAAGCTTGCTAGATATGTTATTGCAGAAATTGATAGCAGCTACTATGATGTGCATGCTGTAGTCTATCTTTGAAATGTTAAGGCCAAAGTCTTATTACATAGATAACTGTGGCCTTCCCTTCCCTGTTTGCAAAATGTTAAGCAAATGCAGTTCTCTGCTTAAGAAAAATAGCGAAAAATTTAATGTAGTGTGCCTTCCTTCACACAAACAAGCTCAGCGGCAATGCATGTCTGTCAGCATTCTGGACAGTACTGAGTGTAGAAAGAACAGTTGCTACCTTGCTTTCTTTATGGTACAGAGTGCAATTAATGAGCTCCTGCTCAGAGCCCAGGGAATCCAAGGTTCAAATCTAGCAGATTCACTTTTTTAAAAAATGGTGTGAGGATGCCATTAGCTAGGTCAATGTCATCAGGAATGCAAATGTGACTATCAGTGACTACACTAAATATGTGTTCTCCCCAAACTGCATCAATAATGCCTACCTCAGTACACTTCTACAACTAGTAGCTGTTTTGCTGACCTCACTGCAAATTAAAAGTTAATTGTGTTTACAGCTTGCTACAAATGACAAGGGGTGGTACAGCCTCTGAAATGATTAGTATGCCTCAGCAGATATGCTATTCGTGTATGGTCAGATATCCTGAAAAGTGTGTGCAGTATGCTTTTTCACATTAAGGACAGTTTCCACATTGTACTAGATGAACATTTCATCCATCATTCTACTAAAGATGCTACAGTATATTCTGATGTGACAGAGGAGGTGATGACAGACACAGGACTGTAGAGGACATAGGAGGTACTGCCCTGGGACATTCATGAACATCTTCTCAATCAGACTATGTCCTGCTCTGTAACATGAATTGCATGAGATAAGGATAGAGGAAATAATAGAGTGACAATAATTAATACATCCATATACAGCTGTTTGAGAAGATGTAGGCCATCTAAAATATAATGGTGCAATTTGAGAACTGTTTTTGACAGCTATATCAAGGTTTGCTATCATACAGTCGACACTCAAAAGACATTCCTACCTTAGATGCTGACTAAAACATTGAACACGGAATGCTGAGAAGATCAGAATGTTGCAAACACACTTCATGTTGCGAATTCGACCTTTCTCAACATCCATACACTGTAGTCCGACACTGCACAACACCTGATGTGATGATTTTGAGAGGAGCAAACCCACCTGCCCCCACACCCCCTGCAAATTATATATTCCAACTCAGAGATTGCGCTACAGTGGGGGAAATGGTAAATTTCCTGATCCCCACTGTACTGCGATCTCTAGTTACAACATCGACCTCATCTGTGTGAATGCACTGTGCATTCACTGAACCAGGACTCACACAACTGAAGGTTTGGCAACACGGGTCGGACAACCATAATTCGACATCCCGTGGTCGCTGAACCTTCCCTCGGAATTATAAATGTAAACCTTATATCAATTGTGACCCATCTTACAGTTTACTTGATAGGCAGATGTATCTTACTTATGTAGGAGAAACGGTATACAGATGTTTGATGTAATGGAACATTCATTGGCATGTTTTTGTTGTGTTCTCATTATTAAGCTGCCATGCTCTGTAGAATGTAGTTTCTGACATGGGGTAAAGAAGGATTAGGAGAGGAACAACAGGCTTATGACAAGCAGGACATGGCGGGATAAATATTTCATAGCTGTGTGGGTGGATGTCACTTCAAATAGTCTTTTTTGGCCAGTATTCAGTATATCTCCATAAGAACTCATATCTGGTGCAAATATTAATATGTAAGGGATTAAACATAGCATACACAAATAACATCAAATTAAGAAATGATATGAGATGCATCTGGAATGAAACGTGATGCTATGGGCACAAAACATCTTCAGTCAACTGATTTTTGTCAACATTCCACATAGGAAGCTATGCTTTGTTGCATGGATGAGTCTAAGAACTGTCACTGTAACTATTTCAAAGTAGTGCCTGTACTCTGCCTTCACTCTGTATACCTATAGCGCAGCATGTTTAAGCACCATTGCACAAGGATAACTGGACTAGTGCTGTTAAAGGCAAACACTTGCCAGGTTTTGCCATAAAAAATAAGCAGTCATTCATCGCTGCTCAGCAGTGGCAAACACCATGCAAATGCAGATGACAAAAAGTGAAGGCTTTTTTATGGGACATTTCTGACCATGAGTGTTGTGTTTGATTCTATTTATTGATCAGATTAAATGTGTAAAAATGGGGTTAATAGGAAAGTGGTGAAATGGGGTGGAAAGCAGAGAGACAAGCAACAGGGAAGCAAGACAGGCATTTGCAGGAGGGAATTGGGAGAGATCCAAAATTAGATACATTTGGACTGTCACTACAACACAGATTGGTGACAACAGCACAATGATGTATAGTCAATTGAACCAAATCAAGTGTGTTGAGAAGACACATATGCAAAGTGGAGAGCTATGTATTGGACTATTTTTTTTTTTTGTTTGTTTTGTTTTTGTGAGACAGGTGCCCATTTTTTTTTCAAAAAGAGAGGCCTTTTGTGGAAGGGACCTGGGGATGTGAGGGTCAGGTAGGTAGGGTAGGTGAGAAAGCAGGTACTGACAAAGAGGACATACAAGACAGTTGCAGGGATAGTGATGGACACAGCAACAAGAATCCTGCATGGACAACAAGTGCAAAGGCTCAAAAGTCAAACTAGTCCACAGAAAATCACCAGCACTCACTGGAATGGATTCAATATAAACTTTATTATTAAATCAACCCACAGTCAACAGACCAGTTTCAGCCCACAGGCCTTTTTCAATGTATATTGTAAATTGCAGTAAACCACAATATATACATTAACCTCACAGATGATCATTCAAACCAGGTGGAAATAATCTACTTAGTCTCACAATCTATGATTTCTCCTTCCTGTTAAGAATATTATGACAACCTACTTTGTAGCATCTGTTGCCCACAATTTTATCAATAATGATAAACTTAAAACTAGTTGAAGTGTGAACAGTTGTGTTTTTGTATAATGCATTTGTAGAATATTTATTTTTAATATTACTAAGATGTTCAGAAATTCGAGCCCTAATGGGTCTTGATGTTTGGCCAATGTAGAAAGCTGCCAAGATAGATGACCCAGTCACTGCTACAATTAGAAATAGTATTTATGAAAAAAAAACCTGATGTGTTTTTACTAGTGAATTCCTTGGCCTAATGAATATATTTGCAAAAAGAGCAGTGGCCACATGGATACAAACCAACTGCCCTGGTACCATCCAATGTGACTTGTATTCTACAATCAGATGGTTTGTTGCATTTATAATGACTAAAGTGACTTCCCAAAGACCTTCCTCTACGAAACAAAAATGAACATGTAGCCTATAATCAGCCAAAAGGATAGCCCAGTGATTTTGTATTAAATCCATAAACTGATAAATATTCCTACCATAACTGGTAACAAATCTAATTTTAGTATGGTTATTCTAATTGTCATGCTGCTTATACTGAAGTAAATCACTTCTGGATAATTTCTGGAATTCATTACTCATTTTCATCAACCTAGCTGTTGGGTAACCCCAATGCTTGAAACATTCAATTAGATCCTGGTTAAAGCGCATATAATCTTCTGTGTTTGAATACATACGGTGAATCCTCATAAACTGAGACTTGGGAATATTCCTGATCACATGTCTAGGATGACAGCTGGAGGCATGTAACAACGTATTGGAATGAAAGGGTTTCTTAAACACAGAACTGGCCAACGTACCATCGTGCTGTCTAACTAAACTGACATCCAAAAAAGAAATGGACACCAAATCATAGCTGGCCATAATTCTGATCCCCCATTTATTTTCATTTAGATATTGAATAAACTCATGTAAATATGCTACATCCGATTTCCACACCATCCAGCAGTCATCCAAAAAATGTATCCAGATGTCTATTTCATCAAGAAATAGATTGTGACTACTATCATAAATAATGTTTTGTTCAAGGTAACCCATGATCAAGTCAGCATATATGGGACAAACGGTGCACACATTGCTGTCCCTTTAAGTTGTAAGTAACATTTATTATTGAAGTAGAACACATTTTTTTGTGAGAACGTGTTCTGCCAAACACAGAAGAAAGGTATTAAAACCTGGGCTGTATAATGGAATTTTATCCAACCAGTATTCCAATGCAGACAACCCTGTCCAATGTAGAAGACGGAAGACTTGTATATAATGAGGTCACATCCAGTGTACACATTAACCAGTCAGGTTCCAATTGAGTATCATAAATTATATTCAAAAACTCTGCAATATCCTGCAGCCTTGCCCTAACCCCTTTAAGCAATGGTTTAAGATATGTGGTAAGGAAGACAGACAATGGCTCAGTGATAGAACTCTTTCAAGATACAACAGGTCTCCCGGTGGTTTATTAATATATTTGTGTATCTTCTGAAGAAGATATAAGTATTGTGGTAAAGGATCCTTTACTTGTAAATGAAATTAAGTATTTTTACTAACGATTATAATGAAGGACACAAAAAGATTTGGTGACACCATAACTGGGGATAGGTAGGGGACATTGGAATCATATGCCCGTCAAGCGTGGGAACAGTGAGAATCTAGTCCTCACTCTCAGAACTGTCATCACTGTCCTCTTCCTTGGTTGTCTGTAAGAGTAATCAATATGGAGTCTCTTTTCTATTTTTAGGATAACTTCTCCAATTGGTCAATGTGAGCATCAAGGTCAGTCTCTACAAGATCATGCACCATCCTTGGCAGCTCCTAGCAGGTGACATAATCACTGCCTCCACCAATACTCCCATTGAGTACCACTGAATCACCACCCAGGGCACTGCTACCTGATGAAGATGAACAAGGTATGGTAGAGATTGTCAAGGCAGTATTGCCATGTTCTGTCCCAGAGGTGCTAGGTGCTGGTGCAGCAGCAGGTGGAGGGTTGGCAGGCTGAGCTGCAGTGATTGGTCCACCTTCCTGTGCCGAAATGCATTTGATTTGTTGGCAGAAAGTATAGCATCAGAATGGTGTGATTCTATGTAACCCAAAAATAAATTAATTAATTAAAAAATTAAAAAAGAGATATAAGTGGTGGGGTGCAACAAAAAAGAAAAGAATCATGACATGTCACATTCATACTTTAAGTGTAATTTTATTATTATACTAGCTTTAAAGCTGTTACAATCCCAAACATAAGTGTGAAGTGTTGCAAAGTAATCCTTGGAATATGCATATATTCCGTACATGCTTTTAAAGATACTATAGATTAAGTTAATGACATGGTAGTAAAGCCAATATTGCTGCATTCTAAATTAAAACATTATACTTAATGAATGTGAATCTATGGGTTACTTGTGGGAATTGAACCCACATGCTCTGAATACACTATTACACTTGCCTAATACAATTAACAACAGTTAAAGAAGGAAACACCTATGCTTATTGTTACAGTTAAGATATGCATGCTGAACTCGATACTGATCTATGGAATCACAATATTTACTACAATCAGGGTCTGTTGTGTTGCAGACATACCCTATGCATCTCTGAGTCTTGACAGTCTCAGCATGTGCCTCCCAATTTGCTATGATTTCCTCTGAAGTTGTAAAATAATGAATGAGAGAAAAGGAGAAATGAAAGCATTATGCATACCAGTCGTGGCTATCTACACCATTGTATATAATTTCAAGTTGCTTGTTCTGTATACCTATTTACACAATTGGGAGGGGGTTAGCAGTTTGAAACTTATCCAGCCACTGGTCAAATTCTGACTGCTTGTTGCACTTAAGGTCAGTGTAGTGGTATGTCATTTGCACTGGAGACAGCCTTGGCTAGGTTGTTCCAAGCCTCAGCCTTGTACAGAGACTGGGTATAATCCCCCCTGCAACAGCCTCCAGCTGTAGAGCTTCACAAGGACTGCAACAAAGATTTTTGACTCCCCCACACCCCACCTCTGTGCCCTGAATTTAGCACTATCATTCCCATCATCTGCCATGTCTTCAAAAGTCATCCAACAAATGTAGCAATGGTTTTCTGCCAAATTGTGATCTCAAGTTTTACAGTCAGTGTGCAGACTTGCACAACCATTCCAACCACATTTACATAATGGTAAACAAAGTGAAACATTGCCAAAAAAAAAGAAAAGAGCTCATGCAACAGCAATGATGATGTGAAACTTGGCAGTGATTTTTGGCATGTGTGATGCTATACCTGGTCACACTTTGTCCAGTGGTCAACACTGAAATGTTCAGGGACTTAGCTTTTAAGCCTTGACTTTGGAAGGATCAAAGGGATGACTTGGCACATACTTTGTTGGGACAGGCACATTAGTACAAGGTGGGATTTAAACCTATGTGAAAGGGAATACATACATTCCTATGCAGGTGATAATCCCTCATTGCCACAGAAGAAGTGTTTGTCAATTGTGGTCATTATAGCTATACAGTTGAAAGAGTGACTGGTGCTATACTTCATTTAGGCCTGTATATGTATGACATTAAAAGGTCTTGGCTTATGCATTCTCAGGTGCAATGTAGAACTAATGTCTGACAATATACTGGAAATGGATAGACTTGCATGACTAGTAATAGAGTTTGGAGTTATGATACATACCTCACAATATGTCCTGTTTTACATTTATACTTGGGTTATGGGAGGGATGTAGATGATTGCTAGCAAACTACTGTGTCCAGCAAGGGTATGCAACAGCATTTTTTATTACATAATCATCATCGTCATACTAAACCAGTTACACACATAAAATTAATGATATCTTTCTGTCAATCAGCTTGCTATACATAGCTATTGTTATGTAGTATTACCTTTATAATCAATGTTTTTCAAAATGTTATAGTGGATCACCCTTATTAAAAAGGTAGAATGCACTGGATTTGAACCCTGGACCATACATTTACTGCACTTTCACCTTTGGCCACAGAGAAAGCTAGGTAGCAGGTACATTTTTCACACTACTCTCAAGATTGCTGATAGCCACACATCATCACTGAGCCTGTTTGTGCAAAGGAGGGCAAAGGCATATTGTGCACATCTACATACACCCACAACAGCTAGGGGTTCCTTCACTAATTCCTCACCTGCATGTGGATGTAGTGACCCTGCCAGTGGTGGTGCAATATGTGCTGCTACACTTTGGTGTTACTACTGTTTTCAAAGGATAATATTCTGTAAGATAGCATAGACTGTAATAATTTTTGCACAAGTACTGGGATTGTACTGCAGGGCCCCCTTGATGTATTTAAGCACCTAAACCATGACTTCAGCAGCTCAAACATATGCTTTATGATGTTTCTTGTTTGAGAGTGTACCTCATTATAGCATTCTTCTGTGTGTGTGTGTGTGTGTGTGTGTGTGTGTGTGTGTGTGTGTGTGTGTGTGTGTGTATTTCTGATGGATGTCATCATCCATGCTTCCAATGCATGCCCTTTATCCCCTGGTAAATAGCCTTGTGGGACATCACCACTTGGAAACCTCTGCTGGAGCTATGAGGTGTGCCAGATATGGGAGTCATGGTAACTGCCGGGATTGCCAGTGCACACATTCAGGATGATTCCCTTAGCATTACACATAACCTGGCAGTTAAGGGAGTAGAGCCCAATCCTGTTGATATAGACCCTTTCCTGTTTCCTGGGTGGTAGTATAATCTCAATGTGGGTGCAGTTTATCACATGCAAGACTTCAGGAAACTGTGCTACAGGGGAGAACTCCTGCATAGTTCTAGCTCTGTCCTCAGGGGTATGGGAGAAAATGCATGTAGTCACTGACATACTGTAGCATAGCATTCAGGATTTGTTGTGCAATCCTGAATTCTGATGCTTGTAACACCCCCAGAATGCCCCTTGTGGGTCTCTGAAAGCTTAATATAGCTGCAATTCTAAGTTCTGCACCATACCTTGGTCTCCACCAGTGTGGATTGCTCTTGGTTTACCCTTAGTCACAGGTGAGGATGACAGAGGTTGCAGAATTCCTAGAAGATGTCTCTATCCACCCTATAGTGCTCTACTATTTCCAATTCATGCAGACCATGAAAAGTTAAATGGGGTTTAAATACCATCCTCCTCCTTGCCCGGGGTCTATCAGCAGCAGCAGCAGCAGCATAAAGTTGAGCCTATTGCATATACACATGCAGACGAGCAGCAGCAAACCCTAACATTTCTTTCTTTCCAGTGTAGTTTCTGTGGCTATATTCCAAAAGGTTTTGGAGTACAGGGCAGGTGACTACACTGGATGTGCACAATTCCTCTAAATCTTGCTTAATAGATCTGTCAACTTGGATTAGTTGATTAGCATATAATTCAGCTGCTTATGCACTAATTAGAATTCCACAATTGTTGTTATATTTGCATGGCTGTACACTTTGTGTAGATCCATTTTATGAATACAGATATGCATGCTATCAAGTATGTTTCACGCCACAATGTGAACACTGTGTATCGAATTGTGTAGGGTTTATTGAATCTTGCCTTATGTGTTTATTTGCATGATTAGATTGTTTCAGGGCAATGATCAGTAGATAGTCACTGATAGTATCAGGTAGGCAGCCAGCAGTGTTAATTTTCTTAAGGACGATGGTGAGGAGTTAGTCTAATATAGACTGTTACTGCATTGTCTATTCAAATGGCAATGTAATTTGGGTAAAACCAAAGAGACTGATGGCAACTATGAGAAAGTCAGAGTTTATAAATAGGCATTCTATATTAATTTAATTTATGGTGATGGTTTCAGTGTTGATATTATGAGAGATCCAACTCAGGATTTCTTCGAGTAATGGGATGTTGTTTCCAGGATGGATATAGATGACTGTGATGCACATGCTTTTGTGTTTGCTGATTTGCAGGAGAGAGATAAACATTTCAACACTGGGAAAGTTGTGCCCCAGGATTCATAAAGCTCAGCGCAAGGCCGGCGTTAGGCTTGCACTGACCGTGTGGCGTGAAGATGGCACAGTAGCACCAAATGCATATTAATGAAGGCACGCTGCCACAACAACCACGTGCATAGGAAACGAGCGCGAGTGCATAGGGTGTGTCGAAGTGCCGCACGGAGGCGTGGAAATGTCAGCTGTCGATGTGCAACCTAAAATGCTTGCATATAACAATTTGCAAGCAATTGTAATCACATCTGTCAGTGTCCGTGGATACTGAAATGTATGCAAAGCATGCAAGACAGTTCCTGCGAACACAAAATGAAGAAGCAAACACAAATGCACGGTAGGGAATAACGGGTCCCTATCCCTCGAACAAATGACATTGAAAACCATGTGCCCATAGTCCAATGCAGTGTAGATAGTTATACCAAGTGGAAGTGAAACACATCATGTTAGCATGCCGCCAATAGGTACGTCCAGCCCAATGGTCAGGGTCACCAGCTGACCCATATTGTGCGGGAGAGTACACAGCTGGGCAGATGTGTCCATAACAAATCTACGATAAATGTGAATATCTAGCGACCGTATGACAGAATTATATCCCACAACGCATGTAATAGTCACATACAATAGGTATGTCCATATTTAACATACCATATGTGACAGGAAATAGAATAAGCATGTAAACAAAACAGAAGGAGCGTATAAACTGCTACAACAATAAGGCAACATGTACTCTTAAAGGAACAGTATTATCCGTAGCGTTGACTGTGGGTACGTGTTGTCCAGTACAATCGGATATGTGCCCAGAATATATCCCATCCTGGACATAGAAAAGGTGGCATCCTACCAATGATCAGAACAGTCGGCCAAAATCCGCACATATGCGGTCCAAGCCGTACTTGTCAGGATGTGTCACAGTTGAACGGGTATTACCCGGGTGTACCAACCATGTCATGAAATTTAAGTATGGGCTTGTACCTATGTGTGCAATGTATAGCATGTGGAAGGTGAAACATGCCAGGGTAGCCCACACAACCATACAGGTACCTGACATATGTAGTGTATGCAATGTGTTACCTTGACCGTGTCATGGGCCATCAACCAAAGCAGTGATGGATGGAGTGTCAGGAATATGTGTGTGGGGGGGATGGGTAATGGTAGAATCCTCAAAGGCGAGACTGTGTCGTATGCAGAATAGGTGAACTGGAGGTATATGATGGAGCAGCGGGTGAATCAGAAAGAAACACAAAGAACATGTATATACATCTGCAATGCAACCAGACAGGCCAAACTGTAGAACACAATCCCACAAACATATGAGTATTAAAATGTGCTATGCAAATGTACAGAAATGTCACTGGCACATACCCACAGATTGGTCCTGATGGAACCAGCCAAATCAAATGCAACACACCTGGATGCATAATGGAATACCCAGCATCCCCTCCACAGCACACAACCCGTCCCCATACTTGAACGTCCACCAAATCCAGCCATACTTGGCCTACTAGCTTGGCGCAGCCACATCTACACATAGTCACCACTACTCATATGTAGTAGGCAGTGTCACCCTACGCAGTTTCAGGATTGCAAACTATGTCTCCCTTGCATGTAAAACCCCCAGCACATTTTTGTAACACCAAAAGAATGGTCGGTATTGGTCTTGTTAAATTTTTGGATATCCCTCATGGGATAAGTAACCTGTGTAAACATTAGAATGGGTATCAAGACACGATGTCCAGTCCTGCAGACATCTGGACACAAGTTGGAATGTGCAGTAGTGCTGGACGAGACTGTCCAGCCCTAGATGGTCATGCAGAACCTACTACTCAGGATCAAACAGCTACGCATGACGCACGTGTCCCGACATGAATAATCGAGAGAATATATTGTACACATTCGCATAGTGGCACATGGAAATAGGGTGATGAAGGCACTGACATAAACAGGATACCCCTGATCCACTGTGTGAGGGACAGTCACTGTGTGGGTAGGTGTGTCCTGACCAACAATGATACAATGCCAAATGTCCTGTGATTGTAGGAAATAACTATGTACCATACTGCATGTAACAGTTGCCTAAAGCAGTCACGTCAGGATAGAAAATAGTAATTCGCACAAGAAACAGACTAACAACTAAAGTGCTAAATGTATAGGCTCACAGCTAGGAAACTAATGAATGTTCTAAACCTGCACTGACCATGGGTATGTGTTGGCCTAAACAATCTGGTGTCCCCAGAATATATCCCAACCTGTACATATAACAATGTGTCAACCCTACCAATGGTCAGAGCATTTGCACAATAAATGGCCAGCCTCTTAATCATTCACAAAGCCAGTGACCTTTGGAGGAAAGGTGTTGAATGAGAATGACTAAGTACAACAATGAAGAGTAATAGATGCATTTAACTGCAGAAAAGTAGTAGTAATACGAATCTGTCAACACGTTCCAAGTTAATAGTACTGATATGGTAGAAGTGTCCGTGATTGTCCCTGATTTGTCATAGCCTTGTCCCTGTCACTGTAGAAACTAGTCCCCGTGTATCTCAGAGGTCCATACACATATGTACATCAATGAACTGTCACATTTGTTGACAGGACTATTGCATACCTGTAGTGAATTTATAACTGATGTCCAGAATAATATTCATTGTATCTATAAATGAATGAAATAGTCAAATGTGAAGGGAAACATGTGGAAACCCCCCACACACACCCTGTATTATGTAGTGGAACCACTCCCCACCCTATATTATGTAGCTCTGACCTTATAATGTGGTCAGAGGTGCCCAAACACCTGCACCTTTAAACACAGGTAGAATGCTAAAATCTGGACTAACTCTGTCCATGTGCTACATCTGAACAGTTTGAACAGCGCCAGGGCAGTTCTAGTCACCAGTCGGACAAGCCTAAACCGGACCAGCACATGAACACCCTGACAATCAAACACACGTATGTGCGAGGACTATAAGCGTAGGAGTTCTGAATATCCTTGGAGTGAGTAGACATGCAGCACATGTCCAGAGCAGTAGGAAACAGGGAATGTTAAAAGTGTAGTACTGCGGTTTTCCCAGCAGGAGAATGGATGCCTGCTGTGTAAGGGAAGTGGTGAGGCATATGTCAGAGTAGCTATGAACCATGGGTATACATATAAATGAGGCAGAACAACAATAGTGTAGTGATTAGAGCATCCGACTAACGTAAAGGCATTCCCGGTTCAAGTATGACTATAGCACATGTTAATTGTGTAATGAATGCCTCTATGCTATAAAGCCAACATTTATACATGTAAAGGTAACCGCGTGTCTCACATGGGGCCGTTAACCGGATTCCATCAATCAAAGTGGTACTTTCATAAGGAATAAGGCACATGTAATCCCAAAGAAGTGGCAGTAAACATATGTAACTCAGAATAAGTAGATGCAAGTGCGCCTGTGCAGCTGTACGCAGCTTGTAGCATAGCAATTGTATGTTGTCTTGTACAGCTGTAACTTTTATATATATATATATATATATATATATATATATATATATATATATATATATAGATAGATAGATAGATATATAGATAGATGTGTGTGTAGATAAATATCCACAGACATAACAGAAATATGCAATTATATATATATATATATATATATATATATATATGTAATGAACGCCGAAAGACGAAAGCAAACATAAGGGTTGTGAAGGGAATCTACAGCAAGTAAGGTATTATAAAGTGCTTGCAGCGTATGTCAGATAAAGCTGCACAAGTGTGAGTAGAGCACCGCTATTCACACCAGGGGCAGAGTTATACCAGTGGCCATAACATCGTTGAAGTGCTACATCAACATTATACACAGAAGGAATGTAATACATGTTGTGACCACCTACACTTGTAACCCACAAATCGTTCGTAATCCATAACACCAGGAAAGGCATGTATGTGCAAATATGAATGGATGGTGACCCTGTGAATACACGAGGCGGTACAAAATGTGTGTAGGGCCCCAATGCTCTGGAGAGGGCAATGTGTAAAGGTGTGTCATGGCTGCAATATCAGGTGTATAATGGCTGTTATGCGTGAAAACTCAACACGGGTGTGCTGGAGAAACTATGGATATGCGATTGTGGACACAGGAGTGCTAGGGTATGTTGCGCCAGTTGCAATGGAGCGGCCCGTGGAGGTCAGCTAATACATAGGTGCGATTCCCAGATAGAGCGTCGTCTGCGTGGAGACATGCGTGAATGGGCGTATCATTGTCGGACATTGTGCATCAGGGCTGGCAGCCCGGCACGTAAAACCGATACGCCACCCATGAGCGGAATGGAGTTCTGCTGTGACAACCCCAAACCGGGAAAAGCAGAAAGACACAACTACATGCAGACATCAATATGTTGACATACAATCTCAGTAACACAAACACTCAATTAACATTAATAATATGAATGTGCACAGAAACAAACACAGTAGCAGGAATAGCAGGCTGTGCATACGAGTAATAGGTCAAATGACACTGCATGACATCACACTTATCAGCGGCACCCCAGACATGAAAAATGCGCGACATCTGTCCGCTGTATAATGTGCAGTATACTGATCACAAGTTCACCAGAGTGATGTGTCGGTGTCATAATGACTAAGGCAATAGTATGTTGTTGAAGCAGAGATAAAACCCAATACGCATGTGTAAGTGTCTATGTCCGGGAAATGTGTAGGTTAACGGACACACAGATGTATATATAGATAAAAATGTAGATTTATATACACATATACATTTATACAGATATATATATATATATATATATATATATATATATATATATATATATATATATATATATATATACATACATACATACACACACAAAGATATACTACAGATATATATAGATATATATACACAAACAACAGGTATTGACATATACACATACACACAAAACAAATATATATATGTCATTGTAGATATACACATGTACATAACTAGGTTACTTTACAGCAATTAGGGGTAACATATATACAGCCCGGGCATATGTGACTGGGAGGTCCAATAAATAAACGTTGTACCCCACACACTGCCCAGCTAGGCCGGTCAGACATACAGACAGGCAATAAAGATTACTACACTGCTGCTGTCCAAAACACCGGCAGGAAAGTAGCAGTGGGAGAGATCTGCAAGGTCTACAATTTAAACATGGATAACAGTATCCCTTGCGGGACCCCAAAAATTTAGTGTATGTGTCAACCTGTTGTCATCGATGCGAGCAGGATGTAGGTTTACATAGAACAGTAGGTTGTGCAAGTGTGATAATACATGGGTTGACAAAACGTATGACATGTGTCCCGAGACAGGGAGAGTGGGCAATGTGTAGGGGTGTGCTCATACCCCAGCTGCGCTCACAGTAAGTATATGTCATGAGTGCTGTAGAGGGGTGCCAGGTAGGTGGACCATGGGTATGCAATAATGGGCTTAAGTGTGCAGGTGCTGGTTGGCAGAGATGTAGTAGGCCTGCCCAGTGGAAGTCTTTAATATTCCTATGTGGGCATAGCAGACGCCTATACGTCCCAAACCTGAAGATCACATCTACCGGATAGTCTGTAAACCATCGGGGGAATACATAGAGACCAAATCAGTGCAGTGTACCCGATTAGCATGGACGTCCATAGTTATGAATCAGAATGTAACAAAGTCCAACTAAACACTTCCAGAACTAGTGATATTAGGTGGACAGGTGGCAGAATACAGGTAATGACAGATGACAACATGTATGAGTCATAAACGGCATGTACCTCGACAAACGTGAATGAATACATATGCTCTGTGACTGTCAATGTGTCTGGTTAATAGAACCAATCATCTAAATGTGTCCCACAGGGTGTTATGCAGTGTTCCTGATACAGTGTTCATTCTCCCCCATTGGTTTGTGAGGTCTGCTAGTGACGGAAAGTGCATAATTTGATGACCACCTTAGGTAGATCATAGCATAAAAGATGAGGTTCCATACCCGTACGCCTTTGAGTGACACACCCGTCTGGGCAGTTGTGTCCTGCAAAATGAATGTTATGGCACATGGCCTGTGGGTTCGGGAAAGGAGGCCATATATTGTGTGTAGTGGTGTCAGAAATTAATCTGTTGTATCAGAAACAGCTACATGTAATAGGAAACAGTATTAGCAATTATAATGCTACAAGAATAACCTTAATGTATGCAAACCGTGGAAGTAGTCACTTTACAACTGGCTGTGGATATGTGTTGCCTTGACACATGTGATAGCTCTACATATAGGATCTATAGGGCCGCCACCATTCTGAATGGCCAAAGTGGGACCTGCTCTGTAGAAATGTCAGATGTACCAGGGCAGAACATACCTACAGCCATGCATAGTACAGCAATATACATATCAGCACAAAATCAAAGTGTAGGCTAGCAGCTGTAAAGTTGCTTATGCTACTACATATAACATATCGACGTGTCAGGTATACAAGACCTGTAACAAGCAACCACTACAGACACGTAGAATATGAGAATGTCCCCTAATCAGGACAGTTGCAATGGCTAGAGTATCGTCACATGACATATGCCTAATGAGGGACTGTCCCATGCAAAGTGGGAAAGGTGTTATTCCTACAGTCTCCCGTCGTGCAATCTGAAAGGTGGAAAACGTACAGTAGGTATGCGGTAGCATGACTCGCCGGACAGCTGCGTTAACAAAATCATATTCACATGTCAACATTGCAGAGTATCGGTTCCCATGTATCAGGCAGATGGGAGCAGATCGTATGAGGAACACGCATATAATATGATTACATCACTGGACAGGCCGCCGAGTCCGTACAGTCGAATGCCTGCCATCGCCAAATGGTTATACATACCCAATACTGTAGCCATGTAGTCCGATGTAATACGCATCACAAGGGATCACACACACCCAGCGTGAGTGACAAATGTAAGCAGAAATGTTGGTGAGCGAGCGGCTGTAAGCGTGTTTGTCTACCAGTATGCCAGTAGTGCACTGTCAAAGAAATGTGGAGTCTAAACGGATAAAAAAGGTGCTGTAACCAGAGATCAGCAGTGCTTAACACTGTGCAAACCCAAGCACAACTGTTCCCACCTGCTGGAATGTACCTTACCCAGTCCGTATCCAAAGGCATTGGTCTGTCCACAAACAAAGAACTGCCCTATTCGTGTGTTGGTAGCAGTACCCTGCGCACATAGCTCATGTGAATTAACAATAGACCATGGCATATGTACAGACAAAAGATCTCACACACACACCATGCAGTGCAGTCATCCAACAGTATAGCAATGTACTGGCAGATATATCTTGACCACTGGTGTATGCATGCCTGGCCGTCCTGTGTATCAGTGTGTGAGCATGCCCAGTATGACTGTTATGCATGTTGTTGACCGACATTACCATCATACCGTCATGTGTGTGAGCATGCCAAGTATGGACAACTGTATCGCATGTGACACATGTCCAGATAGTCAGTACTGTGTTGCCGATCCCTCCATTCTACACAGACAGGTGTCATGCTGTGTCTGCAGGGTAGCTAATGGTCATGTGACATTGACATTTGCTACATGTCTGCATAGCATGGGGGGACATCCCAACCGCATCCACAGTCCTACACAGCACCGTGGGTGATGCACATGACTCTGACATATGTAGGTTGGACGGGGGCACAGCTGACAGTTGAACACATCTGCCACTACTGTACTGGTATGCCCGGTACTCCATGTCAGTGTGTGCACCTACCTAAATTGCCGGTTGGAGGGATACCAGTGTACGTCGGATCCCAGTGTTAAATACCAGTACAGTGGTGTTGGACGTCCTAGCTATCACGACCTACATCAAACCACCTGGCCTGCTGTAGTCTGTGTGTGTCTTTGGGGGTTGGGGTCATTCATTGGGCATATCCATAGGCCATAGTATATCATTTGTCTGTATTGGTTCACACCTGCCCAGCTGCATGGAACGTGTGTGGGCTGTATGGACACACATGATTTTCAGCCCATAATCTGCAGTGGGTTAGGACACCTTGTGTACTACTGGCTACCATTGTGACCCCCGTATGTGCTACAGATGTCATGGTGCCACTATGGACGTGTACTGTCTGCTGCCCTAACAGTCGGCCACCAAAGTCTCTTGTATGCTCACATACATACCATAGCAATGGGTAAATACACATTCTAATACAACTGCCAAATATTAGGTCAATAGACGTATCCTGGGGGTGTTCTGGACCTGAGGACAGTGCTGGAGGGCTGCCTATGTTGGATGCACACAGTGCACCTCCTATACATGGCCGAACACAGGTAGTGTCATGTTTCGCATCCATTGTACTGTGTGCGGGTCACAGAGGGGACATCCGTGGGTACCTACTATGTCAGTGCATATGCCTTGTGTTGCCTCTTTGCCAAGGGCAGGTCATACTGTGCACAGCCTTTCGCCGACTGGGCTCTGCTCAGGTAGTTCCTTCGCCAAGTCACACTGTGCCTGTACAGGCCTTGGCAATGATGTTGGACCATGTGGCCCTGTCCCATGCTGTTCCTGCAGCAACTGTTACTGCAGGATCAGAATGTGTAGCATAGCAAATACCATAACAAATTGTGTGCATGTAGCTAGTGAATACTACAGGGCTCCACCGGATGTGTCTGGATGCCAGAACCGTGAACTGAGCATCCCAAACACATGCTCAATTACATGTCTTGCCTGTGCATCCGCCTCATTATGGTGTGAGTGTTCAGGTGTATGTGCATTGCTGCTGCGTGTCATCAGCCACAACACCAGTGGTTACCCAGCATCCCCCACTAGGACACTGTAGGGGATGTCCATATTGGCAAAGGTGTGGTACAGCTGTGTCAGAAGCCATATATCGGAATCATCATAGCTTCCAGGGCAGACAGAACAAACAGTCAATCTAATGCCCTGGCCATCGCATATGGCCTAGCTGTTGGAGGGTATGCCCCTGCAGTGACTGCAGGCCCTACCTCACTCACCGGGTGGTGCTTTGATGTGTATGTGTGTGCAGGCTATAGCACCCAGTACCCCAGGGTAGTCATCCATGTGGTTGAAGAGATGCATATTGCTGGCCTACTAATCACGTGTGTTGAGGACATGTAAGTGCTCACTAGCATGTGTTGGCATGGCATCTGTGAACTGGTGCAATACTCTGGATGCAGATGCCTGTGAGATCCCCATGATATCCTCAGTTGTGCTGTGTGAGGTGCCTGTGGCTAGTATACCCAGGCCAACACATACCATGGTATCCACTGTGATGGGTTTCCCTCGGCCTGTTTGATGTGTCAGGTGTGGCAGGCACAGGTCAACAAGCCACTGTAGGAGGTCTCTGTCCACCCCATAATGTTCCACCATCCCCAGCTCATGTAGGCCCTGGTAAGTCACCCTGGGTCTATAAAGTCTTATGTCACCCCAGTAAGGGATGTTCGGCAGCATACATATCCTCAATGCCCTCAGCCTCCTGCACATGTTGGTCTATGTTGCCTGCTGCAGCCCTTCTCATTTGGTTGGACTGTGTCGTGAAATGTCCCCGCAAGTATACACCGGTGGTGTAGAGTGCGGAAGAAACATGTGTGTATGCTGCTTGCTCACATTACCGTACTGTTCGGGTGCGGGCTGGCCATGTCATCTGCTGATTGTGCTGATCATCACCTGTTTGTGCAGCCTGTACACCCTGACTACCCCACCACTGCTGTTGCCCCTCCCAGTGTCACCAGGCAGGTATAGACACACCCCTAGCTTAGGCGTGCTAAGGCAGGAGCACTCCCGAGGCACAGTTCTGCAATGTATGTACAGTATGCCTGACCCCCCTCCCATGCTGCCAACTATATTCGAACCCTGCACCCAGCTAACTACACACATACACTCCGGGTATCTGCATCACACTGTGGGGATAAATGGGATACACTATTGTCAATCTCATCTGCATAGTATAGTCTTCTAATGAATAGTTATATGACCCATACCGAACCTCCAAATTAATAACCACTGCTTAGTGTCGCTCAGATCCGTACACAACTGGTAACAGGTGCCTTACTATCACCATATTCGATGTTCCATGGTCTTCCCAGCAACAAAATAATCGGTGTCTACACGACTACAGCCCGGGACCCTGCACACAACAGATGATGTGCATTACCACTACGCCACAGCAGATATACATACATCCCAGGTTATCACGTACAGATCATCTGGCACAAACATTCAATAGTACTGATGTCCCCAGGCATATATGTTTATATCTATGTCTATCTCTCTATATTTACATATATCATATATATTATTTGTATACATATATACATAGATATACATACACGCATATACATGTACACACATATGTAGATATTGCATTTATATCACAACAGCGGACCACATGACAGCAAAGCATTAGACAGGCATGAAAAGGAAACTACATGTGCCACCTGCATCATGTAGTTTTGTTACTATCAAGGCATGTGTGTTCTGTTGCGTCACATGGGTCAGACTGTATTAAGGGTAAGAGTAGGGCTGCTGATATTTACTCATCAGACCTACTGACGAATGTATTTGTTGACAACCCAGTGTCTTGGCAGAATATGCGGGCTGTGGACAATATATAGGTCAACAACAAAACACACTGAACACATCCCGCAGCTAGCCACCCACAGATACCAACACATAGGGTATAACTGCCAAACACACACACCTGCTATGCCTTGGAATCAAGCACCTACCTGTTTAGTCTACCACACTACAGCATTGTGCAGTAACAGAGTGTGCTACTGAGTTTCGGCATCACCGCACTCCCAGAGGCATACTTCTAGGTGGATGACATCATCAGCAAAGGCAAAGACACCGATAGGAAATGTATGGAGAGGGAGCCATCTAAAAGCATTACTCTGTTCCCAGGCAGCTGGAAACACACACACACACCCACACATACACCTAACTATCTTATCACACTACAGCATTACGCAGTTACAGAATGCGCTGCCGAAATTACTGGCACACAGCACTCCCAGAGGCATACATCTAGGTGGATGACATCATCAGCAAAGGCAAAGACGCCGATAGGGAATGTATGGAGAGGGAGCCATCTAAAAGCATTAGTCTGTCTCCAGGCAGCTGGAAACAAACACACACACACTTGGCAGGGCCGGGAGTTGAACATACACTTAGCTACATTATTACACTACAACATTACACAGTTACAGAACACACTATCGAGATTACTGGAACACAGCACTCCCAGAAGCATACTTCTAGGTGGATGACATCATCAGCAAAGGCAAAGATGCCGATAGGGAATGTATGGAGAGTGAGCTGTCTAAAAGCATTACTCTGTATCCAGGCAGCTGGAAACACACACACACACTTGGCAGGGCTGGGAGTCAAACATACACCTAACTACCTTATCACACTACAGCAGTATGCAGTTACAGGATGTGCTACCGAGATTACTGGAACACAGCACTCCAAGAGGCATACTTCTAGGTGGATGACATCATCAGCAAAGGCAAAGACGTCGATAGGGAATGGATGGAGAGTGAGCCATCTAAAAGCATTACTCTCTCCCCAGACAGCTGGAAACACACACACACACTTGGCAGGGCTGGGAGTCGAACATACTAATAACTACCTTATCACACTACAGCATTATGCAGTTACAGACCACGCTACCGAGATGATTGGAACACAGCACTCCCAGAGGCATACTTCTAGGTGGATGACATCATCAGCAAAGGCAAAGGCGCCGATAGGGAATGTATGGAGAGTGCGCCATCTAAAAGCATTACTCTGTCCACTGGCAGCTAGAAACACAAACGTGGCAGGGCTGGGAGTCGAACATACACCTAACTACCATATCACACTACAGCATTACGCAGTTACAGAATGCGCTACCAAGATCATTGGAACACAGCACTCCTAGAGGCATACTTCTAGGTAGATGACATCATCAGCAAAGGCAAAGACGCCGATAGAGAATGTATGGAGAGGGAGCAGTCTAAAAGCATATTACTGTCCCAAGGTAGACGTAGACAAACACATGGCGGTGTGAGCGGGACAACTGCCTATCTATGGAGCAGTATTACAACACTACATGGATACAAGATGCACCACAGACAGTACACCCTTCAAGACAGTCCCAGTGTGTTCAATGTAGGAATCCATCCTGACGTGGGGTATGGACATCTGTTGCCTGGATGACCACTATCGCTATACAGGATTTCATTGGTCATGCCCATACACAGAGGCACATAACCGACACAAGGTGTCACTGGGCATGCTCACACACTTAGTAGCACACGTCCGTTTGGAATGTACTGTGTGTCCATCTACACAACGGTGTACTGGGCATGCTCACACACTTAGTAGTAGCAAAGGGCTGTCTTGTATGCACATGGATTCTAAACACAGAAGGGCACAGTGTGTTGATAGTGAACATTGTTAGCACGAATGCTGCACTACACACATCTGACACCGGTCGTCAGTGCTAGCTGTGTAGCGTTTGTGATCACAGCTGACAATCCAGATCCAACAATGGGGAATACGGACATCTCTGCAGTGAGGAACATCTGGCATATGGCACAGTTGTGCACAATAGCACTACCACCGTATACCTCAGATAAAGACATGTGGGCCATAAGACCATGACGGACCACTCCAGGTGTTACTGTCCCCATGTACATGAAGGCCAGTCACATGTACTGACCAGTACACACTCAAGAGCCATCACAGATGTCTCAGGTGCAGATCACAGTGGTAAATGTCGCATTCTACTATGTAGCCCTCAGACATCACCATGTCCTTGGACCAGCAACACACATCCATACATTACTACACCACCATGTTACTCATGACCAGTGGACTGTACATAGGTCTACAGCAACTGTGCAGAATACACATGTACTGACAGGATTCCATCATGTGGTATGCAATGCAATGATACCACAGTTCATAACCAGGTCAGCTCTACACATAACAGGGGCCCTGGGTCTTACACAGCTGTAACAGATGACCATCGCTGTACACCAGAAAACATTCATGTTTGGATATGACATACATGTAATCGCAGTGGATATGTACATGGCCCACACACACACAATGCATATGTACATAGCATAGCTTTTGCTGTCCTCTGTGCAGACAAGTGGCTACAGCAATCACACGCATGCACATGGAAGGTAGGTCAATGGCTGTTGAATGCTAACAGTACATAAGGTAGCAATGTTGACTGAGGTAACATTCTCTCTGTACTAGTTATCAATGACAACCAACATATCATACAACAGTCCATGTGTCATGTATGTCATCACACATGTCCACCAATTGCAATGCATACAAACATGGCTAGATGACAAGAATGTAGGACCAACACACATGTACATGTAGTGGTGTGCATGCAGCTACCATGCATGTGCAGTAGTTGATGTATGTCGTTCATCTGTGTCTAACTACAACATGCAGTTGCAATGCAGCCCCATCACTGGCACCTGTATATGGTGAAATACTGACAGTACGGTAGGGTGTACATCAGGTATGGATGGATGTGTGTACATAAAGTGGTGGTCCACCTTTGCAGATGGATGTTTGCTGAAGACAGCTCACAGGTGTGTCACAAGCCACCCTACCATTACATGTGCAAACAGTACGCTATGTTACTTGAAGGTGAAGACATACAACCTACACAGTGGTCAGGGTGTTACTGACTGTACATCACTTGACACCTGTAACACTTACGTCCTCCTGTGTGCATATAGCACAGGTAGCGTTGGTACACATAATGCGGCCAATACAGCTGCATGTCTGTCAGACGTATCATCATATAGCAGGTGTATGATTCACAGTACTGCCATGTGTGTTTGCTTGTGTGACCATATATGCCACTTATGGTGGGGAATACATCCCAATTGTTACACACCCCTGTACACTATTGTAGAGATCTGTACATACTGCAGTGTAGAAAGCAAGACGTAGGCAGGGGTGGTGTGTGTATCACACACATGTCAGCTATCTGTATGTGAATGACATTTGTGGACTCCACAGTGTGTGTGTGTGTGTGTGTGTGTGTGTGTGTGTGTGTGTGTGTGTGTGTGTGTGTGTATGTATGGCTGTCTGGTGCATGGAGTGAGGGTGTATGCTACCATACAGAACAGACAGGATCCCTAACCCCTCATGGTGATGCAGTCTACTACCCTGTAGATGCCATCAGTCTTAGCCTTACTGGCTACCTGTACATGTTCCTTCTCTGTGTCGCATCATGTGGGTGCACAGTACTGTGAAGGTAATTACCACATAGGCAGAGGTCCTCACCTCAACACTATCAAGTGTGCGTTATAGTGTTGTTGATCCCATGAGTGTGGTCATGTTACTGTGTGTTTCTGTGTATGCCTGTGCGTGTTCTCATCCTGTAATGTGACAGTGTATTACTGCTACACAGTGAGGCCTCATGCTATCAACTGGCCTCTAACGTTGGCATCAGCCAGACCGCTGTGTAAACCCCTCACCATGTCACCATACCTGTGATGTGACCCGGTATGGATGTCACGTCTCTAGCCACTGTAGCCTATTAAACAGCTCACATGCTTCTGGATCAGTAGACGTGTGGACATCTGTGGAATGGTAGCCTTTCTAACAGTGAGGTTGAGGCTACGTATAGCATGCTGGTATTGCCATACATGCCTGTGAGTACTCCACATTTACACATGGGAAACTGCAAACACTGCTACTTATTGGCACATGCAAGTAGACCTTAAGGAGGGAAGCAGGACATCATTACCAACATGCTGTTACTGTTGTTACCAAGACATATACTGTGAACATACAACAATGCACTCTAGCTTCAAACACTGTAATGTAATGGCAAATGCAATTAGACCTTAAGGAGGGAAGCAGGGCATAATTAGCAACATGCTGTTACTGCTGTTACCAAGACACATACTGTGAACATATAACAATGCATTCTAAACCTGTACTACATGGTATGTCTGGTGCGTGTCAACAGTACACAACAAATGTAATATACACTTCTCACTATTCTGTTCACCCTGTGCATCAGACCATATGAGCATGTCCCTGCACAGATGGTGTGGATGACAGGGATGCAGCACAGGCATCATCATATGCACAGGGTGATAATGTTTGCCAGGGGAATAGGCTGCACCAGTGGATGACATCATGTGTGTGGGTTAGGGCCGGTGATCTGATTGGACATGTGTGGTCATTATGCATGGGGGTGTTGTGGTGCCCTACATCTTTTTCTGCTGTGTGCGTGTATGTGTGCACACAGTTCTGCCATGTGTCCAGCCTACACAGGGGTATTATTGACAGCTCCAGATTGTACAGAACAGGATGTACAGCTCGCTGTGTCCGGCCACGGCCACGTGACCTGTGCCTGCCAGGGGTTGCACGGGCACTACCAGGCAGTGGTACAGATTGGCTACTGTCCGATGACACATGTCCACTGGAACCGTGTCCCAACTGGGAACGTCCAGGGCCACGTCCACATGGCCTGCTGTGTCCTGGTGTGGACAGCACAGCACCAGCTGCACTGCTACTGCTACCAGCATTGTGGGAGTGGGCATGTGAGGTGGCTTGTTCACATTGACCTGCACCAGGTGGTGTAGCTGGCCTATGTCCACATGGCCTACGCCTCACTCCTACCACATGTTCCAGCACAGACAGCTCACGCTCGCAGATTGCCATGCCATGGTCAAGGATTCCAACCATGTCACCCAATCACCTGTCCAGAACTTCAGCAGTCTGCTGTTGAGCATTTGCCAGCGCCTGGATGTTGTTGTTTAAAGAACAGATAGCAGCCCTCTGAAGCCTCTGCCCTTCTGTGTTCTGACATTCAGTATGTGCCTGTGCTGCCATTACAGTCTTGGAACATGCATCTGGTGACACCAGCTGCTGCTCTCTGTCCTGCAGGTGCATGTCTGCCAGAGGTCCTCCTACGAGCTGCACTGGCCACATGCCTGTGTGGCACATCTGCAGTCATTACACTGACACCATGGTGTGGAGACACACCTTCTGTAGCCACCACACGTTCCTGTTCAAAGCTAACACACACTGACTGTCCTTCCTCTATGGCCACTGGTTATGGGGTATATGTTGGCATGAGAACTGTGTGCAGGGAAGAGGGGGACATAGCTGGGATGGCAACCATTGGCACAGATTCAGTCCCTGACAACCCTGCCTGTACCTCATGCATATGTTCATCACTGCTAGTATCTGTGGGGACACTAACATCAGATGGACCACAGGAGGGAAACGCACCTACATCACTTGTGAATGCAAAGAAAGACTCTACATTACAACAGACACACAGACACACAGACACACCATGCATGTGATTTGACAGATGGCATGCTGCATGCATGTGATACAGCAGACGGCATGCAGCACAGACATTAATAGTGGTAGTTAGCATACCTCCCTGGATTGCACACAACAGCAAGCAGGTGTCATATCAGAAGCCATGCAGTTCACACAATCATGGTAGTAAGCATGCATCCCTGTGATGCACCATGTGGACCAGCACAAGTTAACAGTACACATGGTTGATGTGACCTTGACATTGACATGTAATATGACATGTAATCTGCTGACATGTGCATTGACATGCATACATGTCTGACACAATGGTGTCCTGACACATGTACAGCAGTGTAATGGGTATCACATTGCAGTGTTGTCTGTATGCCCTACAGATAGAAAGCACTTTTAGCAGATGTGCATGAGCATTGAAGGGTAGTATGAGGCATCTACATTGCTATACAGTGTGAAGTACAGACACTGTGCCATTCCATGGCATCATGAGGCGTCAATATTGCTATACAGTGTGTAATACACACACAGTGCATAGCCATGACTGCGTGCATGCACATTACATAACTACTGTGGATTGTGACCAACGTTGCTGAGGAGTATACACACTAAATCATGCTGTGTCATGTGACAGGTCACTGGAAGACTTACAGATGACACCCATGCACAACTACTAAAATGTCTTAGCTGCCTGGCAACCGTGTCCACACACGGCAGACTTGTCAATTCACCATGTCCCACATGAAATTTATGTACCACACACAGGAGGCGCACGGCTGACAGTGATGTCCAACAGCAGCAAGGGAAATGTATGGTATCTGTGGCCTAATGTGGTGTCTATGGCTGTGGAAGCTGTTCAGGTGACTACTGTCATGCTCTGACACAGTCATGATGTTCAACACATCTTATATGGTCGAATTAAGTGACACCTCCATAAGATGTGCACAGGCTTTTAGGATGTCCAGTGTTCCACATCAACTATATAACCATTCAACAAAGGCTATAGTTGGACCATGTGTGGACAATGTGCAACAGGGTGTATACACATCACATCTACTGTGTGGCTACATGTCTCTGGCCATCCTCCATGGCCATGTGTGAACATGTGTTGGCCAAATGTTTGTGATGGCCGTCTATCTCACATGTCTGTGTTGTCCCATATGACATACACCCATAGATGTCAGATACGTCACTGTCCACAGGATTATGCAGACAAAGGGTTGTATGCTTGGTATGTGGGGTATGTATTATGGGATAGTGAGACAATATTGCAGCCAGAACACTACATGTCTGGGACTTGTCAGATGGCACATCACAATGTGTGCACCCATTGCAGGGGCATATTACTCAATGGTGAATCCTGTGGGCTGCCCATATCCCAGCTCACTGTGTAGTACTCATTGTATACCACACACATGTTGTTCCAATGTATAGTACATATGCCTACATTGAACAAAACCTCCACCGTTGTATGCACAGCTGTCCACACATCTAGCAATGACAGATACTGTGGTTTCATGTCGGTGTTTCATTTAGTTTGTATATATTGCACATGGGTAGCCAGTGTGCTTGATGACAGATGCGACCTGTATATCATGACTGGACCATACATTATGTGTACATGTGTTAACTGGCCACACGGCGAATAGATATATGCATTAACATGCCTGATACTGTTAACTGTCTCACCTGCAATGGACCGATGTCTGTGTGGCATGCCAGAGGTACCTGTATAGGGGTGACACAGCAGTTTGAACATTATCCATGACTGTATGACAGCTACAGGGTGCACTGTGCATGTTAACACATTTGCCTGTACAATAGCATATAGTATGCACATGGGTGCATACACAGGGTAGCAAACTATAGTATGCGGCATGTGTGTAAACATACCTTGCATATGATGTTACATATTTATTTATTTATTTATTTTATTTATTTATTTTGCATTTGTTAACTGGGCTAGTCCAACTGGATACATGTCCATTTTCAGTGGAGGCCTGAGGAGAAAAGCTCCGCTATCTAATACATGGTAAAAAATATAAACACAGTACATAAGTTATTACAAGCACAATAAGCATATTACACAAATACATCGGGTATTTCAAGCACAAAAATACTCAAGACATTAAACCACAATATGAGAAAGTAAGGTAATAGGAGATATAGCTGATACAGAAATACTGGAATGTGTAGTATGATACAGCAGAGATTAAGGAGTTTGTTAAACAGTGATACATGCAACTAAATGGAATATAATAGTCATATGTGCAGTAGTGACTTACCAGGCAACTCCAGGCTCAGTGGTTGGGAGACACCCATCTCCACGATGGCAGCTAGTGTTTGTGTATGCTGTTCTGAGGGTGTCCCCAGGCTGACCAGTAGCTCCTCAGTGTGTGTGAGTGGGGGCTGGGTTGGTGGCCCACCACCTGTTCCACCTTGTTCCCTGGAGATTGCATTGGCACGCTGTTTCGCATGTCGTATCTGATCCGTGCAGTGTTTGCGCACCTGCTGGTAGGTGCGGTTATGACCACCCACATCATTAACCCTCCTGCGTAGTTCCTGCCACAGGTCATCACACTGCTGGTCATGCTGTGGCACATGGCTGAACAACACCTCATAGTTATCATAGAGGTACAGGATGAGGGCATCATCCTCTAGGCAGCTATACGCTGGCAAGCGTGAACGAGGCATTATCTGGAAGACATAATGATGGAGACAGGTCACAGTATCACATAGATGTACAGAGATACAGCTGCACATACATTTGTATTAAATCTAGTACATATGAACAGTTATCTTTGCAAATTGTCATGACACTGACACGACTGACATGTTTGTGTCACAAACATGTAGCACCCATTGTGCATTGGATATCATCATCATATATGTGTGTCACCTCATTACATTCCTCATACTCGATGTGAATGCTGTCTTGATGTGGGCATGTCTGTTTGCCTGTACTGGTGTTCTTACCTATCAGCACATGCCTGGATGTGTCCACAGTAATGCTGTTGACCTTGATGCTGTGTATATGTCACATATCAACACATACACTGCCTTAACGGACATGAGCAGTGACAATGCACACGTGCACACGGAAACCTTTACATGCATGTGTTTTGCCATATACATCTACACAGCACTGTACAGCAGTTCAACAACCTGCCACGTATCGCCTGTGTTGCACATGTGATACACATGGGACAATGGCTAGCCGGACGTTATTCGCAGGGATGGTTATCAACTATAGCATGTACGGGCAAGGTTTTCTAGCTGTATCTAACAGCCATTTTGCCACTGCCAGGTGCAGCAGTGCCACATTACTGATCCAGACAGTTAATGATACATCTACCATGCGGTCATCGCACCATGTATAACAGAGATGATATGTGCAGCTTTGATGGACAGGGTTGCATGGTATGGCAGGAGTATGTAACATGTATGACACATGGATCAGTCCAGCATGTGGCGATCCTTGTAGTAGGACGGTGGCTGTCCATGATGTATGTCTTTCAGATCAGAATATGTACGTGTAGCATGTCCAACATCACAGTGTAGCACACGTCTTTATGCAAGGTAGCCAGCATGCTGCATAATGGAGGTGAGGATTGTGAAGGCTGGTATTGCCCATCTACGCATGGCCAATACCCCTTAAAGGTGATATGTGATCAGATATTGGTCACCCGAGTGCTGAGTATGCCTGTCCAATGATCTCCATGCTCATGGATGGCACCCTGTCATGACATGGGTGCCTCATATGACTACCTAATAGGCCTGGAGATGTCACCAGCTCAGGGAGGTGAACTGCACAGCACCATCCCGTACACACAGTGTCCATAATGTTGACTGCTGCCTAGGTGGTAGTTAATGGGTACAGGGTTATTCACCTAGCGGTGACAATGCTATTATCAGCTGTCAGATTGTGCACATATGTCACGCACCTCACCCACAAAGCCCATTCTGTATGTTGTCCACAACACTGAGACAGCTATTGCTCCTAGGTCATGGCCATTCACATCCTTGCATACGCAGATGCCTCCCATATGTCTGTGTGGTATGGGCTACAATGAGGGGAGAGTACAAAACATTAACCTCGTTTTACTGTAGCTGCCACTGGTGTGATATGCACATATCACTCAGACACCTTTAGTAGTGTTGCTTCTGTCAACAGGCCACTGGTAGACCACTCCTGTGACATACGAAGGTACATCTAGTATACTCAGTATAGCTGGACCACAGTATGGGTGATGTCCTATGACCTGTCACAGGTATGCTATGCAGTATGAAATCATCCGTACTGTCATCTACATCTGTACTGCTAACATCTATGTTGATAAAGGTTCATAGATTTGCAGACCATACTCAGCAGGGTAATAGTGCAGTGCCTCCAATTATGACTGGCGTCTCCGCTTGTGGGTTGCAGTGGGTTTATATTATCCAACACCCTATCTGTATTGCATATTCATGCTCAGCACTTATTCAGAACATGTAAGCACTTCTTGAGCTACTAATTATTATAGCACCCATTCCAGCTCATTTCTTACAAGTACACTGTCTGTCCTTACATTTCCAGCTTGCTTACACACGTAACTCACATATCTTGTGAGACATGGTTGAATATACAGGCATGTCCAAGTGTCACTTACCAGTGTTATTGCCTGTCTATATGATGAATATGGCAAACATGAGGCAATAGAGCAATTGTCTCATGTACACAGTCAATGTTCACCTCCCAACATACGACACTACAGCCTGTGGGAGATGCACATATGTAGCCATGCTGGGGGTAATACTCTCACCAACCCAGACTGAACCTGACATTCATGTGGGGATGTTTAATATTTGCAACACACCCCACTCATCACATAGTGTCACTAGATCTCCACCACCACAGGCCACACATAGTATGACTACAACATTTGCAGAACCTCTCCATACTCTCTGTGTAGGCAACAGAGGCAGCCCCCATCACCAAACACAACACCAATTACTTATAGCCCACAGACTCATGTGTGCCTATCAACTAGAGCCAATAGGGTGTCATAACATACCCAACACACCGGTCATAGGTGACTCTGTAGGCAGTCACACTGATGTCCCACTCAGCAGGCTACACAAGGCGATAGTCGCTTACATCTGGCTGTTGGGTAACAGGATCCGCAACATAACCTATGCTCCCATGCCACACCTCACCAGGTACGATTGACTGTCATTCTCCATGTTAGTGTGACTGCCCTGAGATGTAACTTCCTGGACTACATGTACAGGGACATGCAATAGCTCTCCGGTCTTGTAGCCCAGAAGGTATCACCCAAGCCCTGAGAAGCATTCTGCATTCATCCAGACTGATACCACTGTACAACGACTGAATGTTTCACTTCAACAGTTGCCTATGCTTCTGCTGTCATTCCACAGGCATCCAGTATCTGTCTGCTTTGAATGACATAGTCAACAAAACACGATGCTTTGGCACAGATGACCTGCATCTGTCAGCCCTGGGAGTACAGATAACATGTAAGGCTCTTGCTGCTCCTATACTGCCTCTCTTGGACAGTTGCTAATAACATTCACCACCAGAACAGGAACAGGCAAGCAAAACCTGGGGTACTGTTACTCAATGCTTGACATCTTCATCTCTAACACACTCAGATGAGGCACTCCTTATAATGTACCACTTTGATATCTCTGCAGTGACTGGGACCTGCTTCTAGGCTCCGGAGAGCACACCTGCACTGACAGGTTACACGCAGACCACACCTTTCAGTCATGTAACCAGGACCGGAACACCCACGGCGGAGGTGTGTCCATATTTCACAAGGATGTACACATCTCCAGGCTGGTTCCTTAGCACAATGCATCAGAGGTGATCCACGTGCAACTAACTGTGGCCAGAACTGCTATACACATTGTAACTTGCTACGGATTCAACAACATACCCCATGGTTACCGGCCTTCATTTCTTGGTGTACTGGACAGTAGGGTTCAGACAGGAACTACTGATGTGAGACTGACACTACCCCACACTTAACTTGGATACCTACTGATGTACCGACACATTAGGCCAACGCTTTCTGGGATTCATAACCTCCACTCGGCTGGATCAACCCATATACACCACCACCAAGACCAACAATATCCTAGACATGGACATTACCAACATGTGACTGGTGTTCCACACCTGGGGTTATCCCCTCGTTGGTAGTTTCTGAACATATGCTAATCACCCTTGTTATCCACATCCCGGCACCACACCCTTCACGGAATACACAGTATAAGATTTCTACAATGCCTACTTCAGACATCTTATGACAGTGGTAGTAAACGTCATGACACCCATGCAGATGGACAATGCACTTACAAATGCTGAAACATACACCAGTGCACTTCATTAGCACTTACATGACTGCATGGATCATGCTATCCCAATCAGTGCCATGATGGTACCCACCAGATAATGGACGCCACTCTGGGGGTCCAGTTCCATACACATAATGTACAACAGAAGGTGGGGGCTGTTGCAAAGTTGAGTACAATCCCATGGGTGGGGTAGCTCACTGGTCAGCCTCAGTAGGAATCCGGGATCCCTTATCACATCCTCCAAAACTAGCTACGTAAACATTACTGCGACACATTCCAAGGACTACCACAAAGCATTATGGAGGTATATCAATACTCAATGGCAATACCCACATCTGCTCTGACATATGATGGTTAGGCAGGAACATTACAGACTGACTGCTATTGGCAACATCCTGGCAGATAAGTTCAATGCTAACTTTACACCCTCTTACTCCCTACAGGGCCAAAATCCATACAGGAACAATGCAGAGTCCCTGCGGTCACAACTATGCAGTTCCAACCTGCACTCTCTAAGGCCTGGAACACAAACTCCATGTGACCGTCCAACATCCCAGGCTGTGATTTACACAAACCTCAGAATGACACGGTTTCCCACTTGGCCACCAGATTCAGTAATAGCCTTGTATCAGACATTGTGGCCCCTGAATGGCACACAGCAACAGTTATCACACTCCACACAGGTGGCACCACAATGAACCACAGAGACTATTGCCCTATATGCCTGACTGGACTGTTCTGCAAGGCTATGGGGCACATCATCATGGAAGTTATTCACAGAGACATTGGTGGCCTCCAGACCTTTGATGCCACCTGAGTTGGATTTGTTAGGGCCAGACCATGGCTCCTACACCTGGTGGACTCCTTTGATACAGTTACCAGGGTAATTGATGATGGTAAGGGAGTCCACACAGCCTACATTGTCCACTCATTGGCTTTCAGCACCATTCTCCATTTTGGTACTGACAACATACACATACACCTGCACATCGGCCCCCTACATCTCGGGATGTTATTCAAAGTGGCTCACGGACAGGACCCACACAATGAGGGTAGCATACCATGGTACCTACTGTAATTCAGTCACACTTGGCATACCACAGTCCTCAGTCATAGGGCCCCTCATGTTCCGTATATGCTTCCCTGAGGTACAGGCTAGCACAGAGGACTTTCTCTGAATAGGTTTCCAGATGACTGCAAACAAGGAGCCATGATTGATCCACCAGCTGATGCAGACACCCTCCATATGGGTGTCACTGTGACGGATACCTGATGTCAAGAGCATGGCCTCAAGCTGCATAACACAAGGTGCATAGACATCCCCTTTGGATTACACCAATCACCCACTGACTATCACATAGGTGGTAGTCCCCTACATACATGTGACATTATACGGGATCTTAGTACACACGTATATAGCACCCACTCCTTTGATAACCATATTGCCAATGTGGTGTGGATATCCTTCTACGTGGCCACCCTTATCTGTAATGGGTTTGTAGCTGGAACAAAGGCACCCATTGTACCTCTATACTCCTGACGTATGACACATGTTCAAGGGTACAACACCCCTTTTGGGGTGTACCTTAGAGAACAGTAACGGCTTTACATACCACAACATTAACACACCATGAGGATTATTGACCTCCGAAGGATGACGGATGCGGCACAACTATGGACACCACGACTGTACACATTTGCATACTGCATACTCAGGGGTGACCTCTGCTGAACATACAGGGCCCATGTCCACAACAATATTTATGGATATACTCCACATAAGCAACATAAGCAAAAGCCACTGAGAGCAACATGCTCATGGATATGTGCACAAATGCAACGATGAGTGGGACGTACTTGAGGGATACATTCCTGAACCAGACACTCACCATGCTTTGGAACATGATTCCTATGTACATCAAGCAGGGACACTCTCTAGCACTCTTCATGAGATACCTCGATGGGTGGATGGGAGACACACATGTATGCCAGGGATCACTGCAGTGGCGGTACTGTACACAGGTGCAGGTAACACATGGCTCTGCTGTTCACAGACAGGACACTACCCTAGGGAGGTGCCGCTGGTGAAAACACTGTTGTTGGGCTTACACATGGACTTGGCCAGACAGCATAGTACCTCACTATGAACCTGTGAAGCTATTACATGTCCTTTGTGCATGGATAATTGAGTAGCTCTTCCATTTCAGTTAGCTATCATGCTATTACAGTGTCCCGTGACTACAGGCCATATGTAACCTGTTATTGTGTAGACGATACCTTTGGTATGCATGATATGCCTGTTATGCTGTGTAAAATATCTGACATATCTACCTACAATACTGTACATTACACATATTTTAAACATTATCCCATAATGCAAAGCATACTTGCACAGCAGGACCACCTTAGGCATGTTATTCTCATTATATGCCCATACACATGCCTACTGTGACAGTATATCAACGTATACTGTCCCCTGCTATGGCACATACTTGTTGGACAAACCCTACCACTGACGGTGGGTGGTGTGGAATTGTTGTGTTTAAAGCCCTCATGTAGCATCCCTTGTGGTGTATGAGATGTTTACCTTGTGACCCACAGCAGGACACACAATTTCTACAAGCATTACTATGCTCAACAAGACATCACTACATAATACCTTTTCCCACTTTATGCATTGCGTACACTTTAATTAATACAAAACAGGCTCTACATACACTGACATACTGAGTGTTCTACATACCTTGTTAGCATTCTGAGTCTTTGTAAATATCTCTCTTACACCTTTACTGTTTAAACAGTTCTATGGTATGAGCATACGGTTTGAATGTATGGCAAGGCATCCTTATATACGTCGATACCTGTAACATGTGGTATCCTGCCGCCAATTGGTGTTCCTGAGTAAATTATTACATGCACATCAGCTGTGCAGCTACTCCATTCACCAATTACATGGCAACAGTGGGGTATAATTGAATTCTCCACTTGGGCGTTTCCCTTTTGCCCTACCTTCGGGGAGACAGCCTGTATGTGTTTTGTTGTGAGGAATTGCAACTGCTATTTGGAGAGACACGGATATTTTGAATTCATGTCCCCCATGGATTGTGTGTGACAGCTAGAGTATGTGGTTCTACATGTGAGTGTACCTGTCATCTCAACCGTCTGATAAGGGACTACTGCAAACAAAACCTGTAACATCGCCGTCTGTTCCATTATACAACAGCTACGATTTCACATTGCGCCATTACAAATGTGTCTCTCACAAGGTATATTAATGGTTCTGCAGATGTAATTGAGCGAGTGGATGTTTGTGATGTTATTACAGTCTGTATTGCAATTGTTTCAGGTGTGGGGAAGATGTAGGTGGGTGTACATAGCATATACATGTTTGTGGGGACTGCATTTCTACATATTCCATATATGTGTGTGGGCTCCTTCCCTAATTGAAGACCTATCATTTAGTAGACTGAGAAACTATGGTTGTTACGGGCTTATACATTGAGCCATTGCTAATTGGTTTCTATATAGCATGCAGGTGAGGTTGATACTTCAATACCTCTGGAAATACATTGATATGTAAGGGAATGTTACTAAATGACAACTGTCTTGTGTATTTCTGTCACAGATATTTGCACTCATTGCAGTTGTGTTGGTGACTGAACCTCTTTGGCATGGGTTGCCACCTTTTCAAATGGCCATAGTGGGACATTTGCAGGACACACATCGGTGTTTACAGGCTGACACATACCCATGGTCAGTACACAGGATAGAACATACTTTTATCCTGAATACATACTTATTCTTGTGGCACTTTAGCTACTTATCATGTTTCATGTAACATTTACGTATTTTAGATACAGGCATGACTATTTAATGCAACTATTACATAATATATGGGACATAATTATGTCCTACAATCTCGGACATTTGCCCTTTTTAATATTTTTTGTCAGGACACAACTGCCCAGTGAGGGGCCATCCCTCTTAAAGTGGGACATGTGGTAACCGTATGCCTACAGCCAGCTATGACCACATCTACTGTAATGATCTACCTCCGAGTTAGCACTAACAGACACATGATGAAAACACACACACACATTACAGTCCCACAGAAACACACACAGCACCCTCAACACACACATACACAGACTACAGCAATCACAAACACAGTTGAACACAGTACCTACCTACACCGCAGCACTGGCAGTGATAACTAAATGTCCCTTACCATTGTGATAATATTACTGTCGGTTCTAGTGTTCCGGTACTGTGGTCTTTCAGTCTTTAAGCCTTGTGATTACACGTGTTGGTATGTGACACATTCGATAGTTGGCAGTATCCTATTTATTTGTACCTCCATGGTTGTGTACATGTTGTTGACCTATCTATATATTTGCAGATATAGGTGAATACGTATATATCAACATATACCTCTCTATCACCCTTTCTATCTCTATTTTATATATATATATATATATATATATATATATATATATATATATATATATATATAGAGAGAGAGAGAGGGAGGGAGAACACACCTTTCGTTGTGTACATGTCGGTGTATACTGTTTCCTGGACTCCGCACGTTTGTGTTTTAACCTGTCACAATACACACCTGCCATTGGTACATCTCGGGTGGCTTAGTGTTAGGTGATTGTGCACATGATTGCGTGTTCTACTCCTGGCAGTGGTTGTTTTACCCTTCAGAGCAGGCACTATTAGTACAGGGGTGAATAATGCTAGTTTCGCCTGTTCTGGACATCGTTGACCATGATCTGCGCAATATTCAGAAAAACTTAGCCCTGTTTCACTCATATCTGTATAGTCATGTTTAACCGATGCTTACCAGCACTTGCCAATGCATAATCCTGCTGACATGTGCTAAACCTGATCTGATGACCTGCTTCCAACATCCATTATTTGTGCCTTCGGAATTACGTAACGTCTCTTGCAGGAAGTGGGACCGAGAACATGCACAACAGTCAGTGCATTTACCACTTGGGCATCTGGGATTTGTACACGTGTTATGGTATTTTGTATGTGGACTGTACTACGGCTGTTACTCCATACTGCAATCAAATGTGTAACTCAGTTAGTTTACATATTGATGAGACCTATTAATGGTATGTGCAAGTGATGTTTAATGGATGTGCTCCAGCATTGATAATGTATATCACAGTGAGCCACACACCATAATGTGCTACACATTCACACTACCATAGGTGGAGCATGCTGGGGTGACAGATACCTGTCATGGGTACTCCCCATGCTTTGCCACTACATCCCTGATTACATTATATGGATCCCCTCATTAACACACCAGGTAAGCCATGCAGAGTGTGTGGGTAACAGTGATTGCTCACATGGATCCTGCAATTGGCTCTGCTCCACTGAGGGACAGTTGGTTAATCGATGTGGTGGTGACAGCAGACACTGTTTGCCTCGGTTGATGAATGGCCTCTGACAATCGGGCATGTACCTACCGATGTACCTAGGAACTTATACATACAGTATCAACATATGCTGTTAGGTGCGTGTACTGTTCAGGTGTTGACATTCCTTGTTCCAATAGCTGTTGTGTGTGCAATGGTTGAGGGCTGCCTATGTAGGATTCACACAGTAGGCCACCTATACATTACAATTTACAGGTGGTCGTGTGTGTGTGTGTGTGTGCCGTCCAGTTTACTGTGTGTGCAGGTGGAGAGGTGTGTCAGTCCATAGGGGCCTACACTGTCAGTGTATGTGCTATACGTTCCCTCTTTGCCAAGGCGTGGGTATATTGGGCACACCTCCATCAGCCTACTGGGGCTGGTACAGGTTGCTCGTGGTCTGAATACCTCTGTGCCTGTGATGGCCTTGGCAATTGTGGTGGGCTGTGAGGGCCTTCACCATCATGTCCCTGCTGCAGCTGTTTCCACAAGATCATATTATGTAGCATGGTGCATACTATGAAGATGTGGGCACACATGCCTGGAGAGTACAGCAAGGCTCCACCAGATATGTCCAAGCACTGGAACCGTGATTTCAGCATCCCATACACATGATCTATGATGATTCTGGTTTGTGCGTGTGCCTCATTATGGCGTTCTTGCATGGGTGTGTGTGCATTTCTTATAGGAGTCATCATCCACGACTCCAGTGCATAGCCAGCATCCCCCACAAGGTGGCCATGTGGGATGTCCCCCCTGACAAATACCTGATACAGCTGTGAGGCATGCCAGATGTGGGAGTCATGGTAGCTTCCAGGGCTGCCAGCACACACATCCATAATAATGCCCTGGGCATTGCACTCGACCTGGCAGTTGATGGAGTGGTATCCCTTGCGGTTTATGTAGCACCTACCATGCTCACTGGGTGGTGACTTGATATGTATGTGGTGCAGTCTATCGCACCCAGTACCTCTGGGTAGTGTGTCACCTGGGGGAAGAGATGCATATTGATGGCCAACTCCTCCTGAGTTCGAGGGAAGTATATATGCTCATTGGCATGTGGTAACATAGCATCCAGGAACTGGTGTAGTACCCTGGATGCTGATGCCCGTGAGATCCCCATTATATCTCCAGTTGGCCTTTGAAAGGTACCTGTGGCTTGTATTCGCAAGCTTACACATACCTTCATGTCCACTGGGATGGGTTCCCCTCTGTTGTTTCTGGATCTCAAGTGTGGTCGGCACAGCTCAACTATTTGCTGTAAGATGTCCCTGTCCACCCTGTAACACTCTACTATCTCCAGATCATGTAGCCCTTGGTAGGTTACCCTTGGTCTGAACACTCTTCTCCTCCTCCGGGGCCTGAGGTGGTTGTCATCATCATCCTCCACAACACCTTTAGCCTGTAACACATGGTGATGAATCACAGCTATGGCAGCTGCCAACATGTACATTGTAAAAGTTCCCCATTTGTTTACACCTATGGTGCAGTGTTTGGGAATACACAGGTGTGTGTGAGGTGCCTTCACACTTTATACTACTGTGCTGTGAACACTGATGATGTCATAGGGTGTGTATTACCATCGGAGCTACAGGGTATCTTATGTGTTTTACCACAGGTACTGCTATTGTGGTGCCTTTGGTGTTGAATTACATTTGGCTGCCGTGGATTACCTCTTGCCCTTCCCTTAACATCTCTTAATGTTTCCCCTCCCATTTTCTGGCATGCATCCAGCAGCCTGCTTTCATTTGTACTTTCCAAAACCTGGCTTATCTTACTACATGTGTTCTATGGCCGATCTACTGCAGGTTTGCTTTTCTCTGCTATGACAGCTCTCTTTTCTTTGCAATCCGACACCTCCCCTATCCTGTTCTGCAGGTTGCTGCATGCAGATTCGTTAGCTGTCGTCGATTGCCCACTGTGAGTTAATAGGTGTTAATTGCTCAGTTGTACTCCAATTACCCTACTGCAGCATTTCCTTATTTTCTTCCCCTAACCTTCCTGTTTGAGCTATGGTGCGTGGCGCGTGCGTCCACTTGCCGGGTTTTGGGCACGTTTTCATCCACATACACATGCACTTTCGAGCACCATATGTGCTCTCAGCTAAACGATGCTATACCTACATCCCCACCCCTATCCTGCGGCTTTGCATAGCAACAGGCAGGCCAGATTTGCATTGCTCCAATGTGCATACAGCTACGGTGGCACACCCCACTGCTGATGTCATGTATACCTCCAATCCACTCCTCGGTGTTGTAGCGCTGCGCCGTATGGTACATCCTTAGTCCGGCGGGACGTTTGCGATTCACTATTACTTGCCTCATTTGCATTGCATTGACTACTAATTTATAGTTATCGCGCCAAACACTGTCACAGACCCTCAGCAACCCTTGCAGCTTGGTTGGGGTGTACCATGCATAACACTGAGTATTATGGTGAAATCATGATTTGTATTACATTGCCATTTTATGACATTTGTGTATATTTTCCTTGTGCTCCCATTTGCGCACACATGCCCTGCGGTTGTACTTTGCGTTACTGTGGACATGACATTAAATGTTGTTTTTTAGGTGTTGTGCATCTTTTCTTATGCCATTGGCTGTATATTTAGCCATTGGCATATGTTAACTTTGTAATACATGAGTCTGGTCCACTTTCATAGCTCCAATGTTCAGTTTGGAAAAATGTAAACCATTTTTTGGTTTACATTTCTGTGGACTTTCGCTACGCCTGCACCACTTCATGAATCACTATGTACCATCATTTGCATGGTGCAGTACTGCGCATGGGGTGATTAGCATACCTGAGCTGAGGGCTGTGCAATTCTGGCGTACTCTGGTAATGCACATGGAACTGGATCGTACCTGAATCGCTCGGCTGCCATATTTGGCATTATACCACCTACGCTACGCCTGCAACTGGTGCAAGCTTCATGAATCCCGGGGGTGGTGTTTGAGAGGGAAGAAAGTGATTTTAAAGTTTTTTTAGACATTTGTAAATGTAGTTTAGAAATACAAATAGAAGACAGTGGAAACCATGTTAATGTGGTTACTTCAAGTGTAGGGCATATGGGAAAATTCAGTGATAAGTTAGAAAAAATGAATAGGAGTGTCTGTTTAATGCTCCATTCATGATTTAAACAGTTATTAAACAGGGTTAATCTGGCAAATAATGAAGTGCAGTGCTTAATTAGGTGGCTAGCTTGTGCATTTCAAGTGGCTTTACCAGATGCCAGTACTGTTACTGTGGAGCATAAACCATAGGAAACAACAAGTAAGGAATCCCAGCAGTTACAAGAAATTGTTATACTGACAGTTATTTTTCTCTTTAGGACTTGGGAAGGATGTCTAAATAAAGACACCACAAAGACAGAGGTAGAAGAGACCAGCTGATGCAATTGTTAAGGTCTTTACTTCTCAAGTACAAGGTTTGAGCCTGACTTCCAGACAATGCCTGTTTGGAGTTTGCATATTTTCCCTGTGTCTCAGTGGGACTCCTCTCACCACTGAAAAACATGCTGAGTGTTTCCATCTCAAACTCAGCAAAGAATGGAGCTGTGTGCAGCAGCACCAGCACTACAGGGTGCCCTATAGGGGGAAAAATTGTATAGACCAACTGCTTTGGGCATCTGTTGTGGTGTGCAGTATCCTCAACACAGGAGAACACATCTTGCAGACTAAGAACGCTGTTCACAGACTGTGCACTGTGGCCTGCAGCTGTAGGTGACTGGGTCATGTTGACTAATGTTGCCAAAAATGGACAGGGGTATTTGTGGTCGAGGACCTAACCTTTGCTGTCGATTCACTGACAGAATGCAGCTGGGAAGTGGACGACATGATGGTATGGAGGACAAGATGGGAGAGTAGCTTTACTTAGGATCGAGACAGTACTACTCAGAAGGAGGACAGGCTAGAAATGGTGTGAGGATTGTGGTGAGGGAAAATCATAAGAAGGCAGTGAATTAGTGATAGGCTGATGGTAATCAGACTCCAGCCTAATGATCGGTCAGTATTCATAATCTCATCCTATGCTCAACACCATTTAGAAGACAAAGCAGATCAAAATGAATTCAGGAATTGCTGTTGCACATATTGGAACAGACATTATGAGGACTGCCCTAGTGGGGAGTCAGGAATAAAGGCTACTGTGGACTTTTGTCTTGCAAATAGCTTGATAGTAGCCAATATGTGGCTCAGAAAGAAAGACAGTCACAAGACCACATGCAAGAGTGGCCAACATGCAACTCAAGTAGACTTCCTCCTAGTAAAGACACTGGCATAGAATCAGTGTTTGCAAAGTCATGTGAAACAGTCAGCCCACAGCCTAAACCATTGCATGCCACAACCGGATGCAAGTAGTGGTCAGAGAAGACCAAGCTGCAGACCTGTAAGCTGACTAGAAAGAAAGCGCAACAGTTCAAGTAATTACTCAGAACTCTAGCACCTCAAGAAGTAGAGGAGATAGATGGAGTTAATGAAGAAGGACAGTGCCTCTAAACAGAATGTGTAAGGTGTACAGAACAGCTATGTGGCTGAACCAGTAATTGAAATAAATAAGATATATAAGGAATATGGGTGGTAGAATGGAGAAGTGCAGGAAGTCATCAAAGAAAAAAAGCAGAGTGGGAGAGAGAAAAGATGGACCAGCCTAAGATGTAATATGTGTTGACTAAGAAAGAAGTTGCAATAGCAAGGAACAAAGCATCAGAGGCACTCTACCAGCTTCTGGAAAGTAAGTTGGAATATAGCATAATGAAGCATATCAGATAGCTAGGCAAAGACAGAATGATAAAGAAGATAGTGATACACCCTTCATAAGGGATGCCGGTAACATCAACCTGCTCAACAGTCCACAGGACATCAGATGGATGGAGTACTTCAAGCAGCTTCTGAAAAAAGAAACCCCCCACAGAAGCTGTACTGCCCCAGACACAGCCTATGATGAGAGAAGATGTAGAGCCCACCATAGAAGACGTAAGAACAGCACTAAGGAAAATTAAGTCAGGGAAAGCAGCAGGTTCAGATGAGATCAAAGTAGACATGATAAAGATGCTGAGAGAGATAGAGGAAAAATGTCTCCTGA
>NC_056725.1:1124442137-1124444637 GCF_019279795.1 Protopterus annectens
AATGTATTGGCTGTATTCATGGGATTATTATGGTCAATATTTTGAGGGTTAGGTGTGGTGGATTGACCTGGGAGGAGTAACTGGTTAATGCTAGTCCAGAATTTTTGTGGATAGTTTTGGTTAGTTTGTTGAAATTGTAGGTAGTAATTTCTTTTATCAGAGAGTATAGCTTTCTTAGTGTCATTTCTTAACTGTCTAAAGGTTTTTTGGTCAACAGGGTTTTTAGTCATTCTCCATTTGGCCCAATGTTTATTTCTAAGGTGCATTTTGTGTTTGGTTACTTTTGAAAGCCATGGGGCAGGCAGTTTTAATTCTAATTAATCTGGTTGGAGCATGGTGGTTGAGAATGGCAAGGAAGTTAGAGTTAAAGTAATTGATGGCTTCTTCTAAAGTGAGGTGTTTTAAGGGAGACCAATTGTAAGCTCTTAGTTCTTTTTCGAATAGCTCAGGGTTAAAGTTCTTTTTGGATCTGATATTTCTGACAGATGTTGGATTGGGAGTATGGGTTTTATGCCTGATAATATAGGTAAGTGAGTGGTCACTTATATCATCAGGGAGGGTTCCAGAATCATAATTGTGAGGGTGATGGTTTATGACAATCCAGTCTAATATGCTTGTTTTCTGGTTAGCTTTATTGATCCTGGTGGGGGATGTAATGGTTTGAGAAAAGCCATATAGGTTAATGTGGGTTGTAGGAAGGTTGCTACAATAGCAGTTCCAATCAATGTTTATATCTCCTAGGATTATGGTTTCTTGGGGCAGGTGTTGGGATAGCCAGCAAAGAATATTTTCCATGGTGGCAATGTTATTACCAGGAGGAAGATACATACAGATGATATGGATGGATTTGGCATTGTTAATATGAAGTTTGGAGATGAGAATTTCTGCATTGGAATCAAGAGGTATTTTACAGTCATAGGTGATTAACTGTAAGCCTGATTTAAATAGAATAGCTACCCCTCCTCCCTTCTTGGCTACTCGGTCGAGTCTTAGTATGTTATATCCAGGTGGAAGGATTTCATTGTCTTTGGTTGCAGGTTTTAACCATGTTTCTGTTAAGCAGAGGATATCAAAGGGATATACTTTTACTAGAGCTTGGAGTTGAGATACTTTGTTGTTTATGCTACATATATTAAGATGGGCTACTTGTAGGGAGTTAGATGTTTTACTAAGGGAATCGATAGGGTAGTGATTTTGGCTATTGAGAGTACAAGGAGATTTTGTTGGGCCTGGGTTAGGGTGGATGTCACCATCTTTTAATGAGGGTAGTAATCCTATATAGCCTGGGTTAGGGAATTTGTTGTATAGAAGTAGATTTTTTCCTGAGATTAAGTGTGTTATATTTAATATGTAGTATTCTATGATACTTTGCAAGTAGATAGTTGGGTAAAGATGTTATATTAGCATGGTTATAAAGGAGTGGTAGGGATAGAGCATTGGTTTCCTTATTAGGATAGTGATGGTCTGGATGTAGTGGGTATTCATAGGAGGTGAGTAAGTAGGCAAAGGTTAGAGTAAGAAATAGTAATAGTGTGAATAAAAGTAGGACATATAATGGGGTGGGTGGTTTATACATGGTGCAAATTTACTATTGGATGTGTGTAGGTCGAATTTGGAAGTATAAAGGGTGAGGATGGAGAAGTGTGAAGGTTGTGGTAAGATAGAAGGGAGTGTTAAGAGAAGGTAGATATGAGAGAAGATGAAAAGTGGTAAAGTGTTCAGAGAGTATTGGGAAGAGGAAGAGGTGTGGCTAGTAATTTCTAAGAGTAATTGGAAGAGGAAGAGGTGTGGTTAAGTAAGTATAAGAGTAGGACCCCTGGGGGTGGGTGGGAATTGGGGGCAGGGATGAGAGCGGAGTGAGCCCGCAGGGCGAACAGAGCGGGTTGAGACAGATACAGATGCAGTTATAAAAAACAATCAGCAGGAGTGACTCCAGAAGGTAAGTTTGAAAAGGCAGATGTGGGAGAAGGATAGTGAGAATTGAGTCTAGAAGAGATGGATGTGGACAGTAGAAGTAGAGGGTAACGTGAGAGGACTGAATAGCAGTTAAGGAACAGCAGGAGAAATTAATGTAAGTATCTGGGCATATGAGATAAGAAAGAGAGTATGGCTGGGGTAAGGGAGCCACCTAGTAGACAGGTCTGATAATGCAAGGCTGATAAGAGAGGGAGTTAGAGTACAACAAGGAAAAAGGTTGCTAGACAAAGGGAGTTTTAAAAAGAGGATGGGGGAGAGAGTGTGTGAGGTACAGCAGGGGGGGTGGTAGAGGCTGCTGGCTGTCCTAGCTCAGGACTTTCTCTAACCCTGTAGTATAGGTACAATAGTAGAAAGTCTTTCTGGCAGGAATTATTCCACAAACATACTTTTAATGGTGTCCTTGAGAGAGAGATTGTATGGTAGTTATTCAGTGAGGTGAGCCACCGATAAATGGAGAGGGTCCTTTATGCTCCTATAGATTAGTGCAAGAAGCACAAGATGAGCAGGTAAATTAAGGAGGCAA
>NC_056725.1:1124449637-1124552137 GCF_019279795.1 Protopterus annectens
GTACAAATTAGAAATATACAAATGACACATAATACTTTATAAAATGTCACTATCATTTGCATTAATATTAATTTCACTCAGTATAATTGGGTATACTTTTAAGAGCCTTAGAGTAACTGGCTTTGGAATATCTGGCAGCAGTGTAATTACCTTATAGTCTGGGCAGCAGGGGGCATAGCTAGTAAATCTGTGCCAGCATTTCCCAGGTGTGTGTGTGTGTGTGTGTGTGTGTGTGTGTGTGTGTGTGTGTGTGTGTGTTCAAATCAAATCTCAAAGAGTGAGTGTGTCAGCTGTTTGGAGCAGGGACATGAAGCATCATTTTCAGAGAGTGGTTGAGGACTTGGCTTGGACACTGGACCGAGGACTCAACTCTACAGCTGTGCCATTGTGGAGTCTTACTGAGGACCTGGAGAGACACAGAGAGAATTCCAGACCCTGGACTGAGAGTGTTTTCTGTGTGGTCTTAAGGGAAATTGTGCTTGATGCAGAGACCTGCATCTGGAAATACTGTGTATATCTATTTTTATTTCAAGTGAACATCCCTCTTTAGTGTCAGTGGTGAGGAGTCAGACTTCTTGATTACTGGCCCAGAGGGCGGACGCCACATATTTGTGGCAGTGGTGGAATATTATTTGAACTTCTGTATCCTGTATGCAGTTGTTACTTAAGGCGTGGGTATTCTTAGCAGCCACAAGGTAAACATTCAGAGGTTCATTATCACAACAGTTTTATTTCTTTTTTGTCAGCTTAGTTTAGTCAGGGGAAGCAGGTAAAGATGCCAGCAGATGATTATGGCAAGGTGACAAAGAAACAGTTGGCAAAGGTGTGTGAAGCCAGAGGACTGGTGCATGTCAACCTGACTAAAGAGGAAATAATTTCAGCCTTATTAGCAGCTCAGTCCAGCAACCAGGAGGATAATCAGTCTCATGACAGGAATTTGGTCACAGTTCACCTTTTCCTTAGAGGACTTAAAAACCAGTCTGGAGTTAAAGAGACTTGAACTGGAGGCCAAACGTTTGGAATTAGAATATGCAGAGAGACTGCAGGGTTTGGAGGTTGAAGAAAATGAAAAGCAGCATCAACATGAGAGGGAGATGCTGACTCTTCACCTGAGTCATGGTGGTAATGGGGAAGGGAATAACTGAACCACAGAAACAATAAAAGTCAGTAAATTTCTTCCACAGTTTACAGAGAGTGATAATTTTGATAGTTTTATCCATATATTTCAAAGAGTCTGAAAACAGTATAATGTTGGTGCTGGGTAGTGTTTCTCACTCCTTATTCCATGCTAAAGCTGTAGCTGCTGTTTCTAAATTGTCTGGTATTAATTGTTTAAACTAGGATAGAGTAAAACATTGTTTACTAGAATGTTTTAAGTTAACACCTGAAGCTTAAAAAAAAAAGTTTTATGAGCATAGACGCAAAGTAGACACAAAGTGTGTGTGTGATAATATTGCTGGGTTAATGACTTACTTTCATAGGTGGGTAAGTGGGTGTGATTATATTGCTGGGTTAAGCTCTTATTTTCATAGGTGGGTGAGTGGGTGGCTGTCAGGTCACCACTTTTGAAGGACAGGTCAACCTTTTGGTGAGGGGAACAAGCCCTTAATCCTTTGCCTGAGGACATGAGAATCTGGTTGACAGACCAGGAGTGTAACTTTGCAGATGAGCTGGGGAAAAATGGGATCTCGATTTAGCAATCAGGGCATCACTGCACAGGAAGGGTATACCCTGTACTGCACATGAATATAAAGGAACCCATGGTGAGAAACCTAAACTACACCAACAGAGTCCCCCAGTAACAGGGGAAGCCACTAGTTTAGGTACACGGCCAGGATCAAGGGTTAAATGTTTTAAATGTAACCAGTGGGGCAAAGTGTCATATAGATGTCCACGGAAGCAAGGTGGGGAACAAAAGGTAGGGGAGCCAGCTAGTGGTAATAACAGTACGCCAGTGGTAAGCTGTATGGAGACAACAGTGCTACAAAACTATCACCAGAGTTTATATCTGATCTTAGGGAAAGGAAAACAGGGCACTGCTAAGAAAGACACAGCCTCTGACACAACCATTGTGAATCCTGTAGTGGTTATAGAGAAGCAATACTTACTTGGACAGTCCATTCCAGAAAGAGCTTTAAGAGGGATCCCATTACAAATGCCTTTGGCCAGGATCACTTAACTGGGAATGTGGAAAAGGAAGCAATCAAATAGGTGGGTTTGAGGATATCCCTGCAGATGTTTTGATAGGGAATGATTTTGATAATGCAGTACCTTGTGTGCAAACAGTTACATGCAGTAAGGCTTGGAGACAGGAATGAGGGTCTGGTAGCCTGAAGGAGACCCAGACAGGCCCCACACCTGAAGTCAGGGCTGGTGAGGTTTCTGTTTCAGAGATGGTGCTACCCTGTAGCAGTGAGCCTGAAGGTGAGCCAGAACTGCAGATAGGTACTGATGTTTCCTTTGACAGAGTGACTGCAAGGGCAGAGGTGAATGTTAGTACCAAGGCTGGCAATGAGGAACTGCTGTCAGAGGATACCAGGCTTCCTGTGGAAAGGGAGCTGAGAAAGGTCACAAAGGTAGAGTTCAGACAGTCTTAGCTCTCAGACCCTACACTAAGAGGCTTGAGGGAGGTAGCTAGGGAGGCGCCTCAAAGAAAAGGGGAGTCTGTATACAGGAACAAAGGGATAACTTTACAGAGAGTGGACCCCTGAGGAAGAGCTAGAGAGTGAGGTAATACAGTAGTTGGTAGTGCCCAGAGCCTACCATCTGGCCATTCTAGCCATAGCCCATGACATTCTTTTTGCAGGTCATATGGTCATAAAACATACCAAGAGACATATTATTCAGAACCTTTATTGACCTGGTATTGCATAGGATGTAACAGGTTACTGCAGGACCTCTGCACAGTGCCAAAAAGTAGGCAAGGCAGAAGGCAAGTCAAGGCTCCTTTGATGCCTTTGCCTGTGATTGACAAGCCATTTCAAAGGGTAACTATGGATATTGTGGGGCCTCTGAGTACTCCAAGTTCCACAGGGAAGAAGTATATCTTGGTGGTTGCAGATTATGCTACTAGATATCTTGAGGCAATGGCTCTGTCCTCCACCAAGGCAGAGAAGGTGGCACATGCTTTGTTAGAGATTTTCAGCATAGTAGGTTCTCAAGAGAACTACTGACTGACAGAGGTGCCAATTTCATGTCAGATGTGCTGGCTTATCCGTGGGAGTGCTGTGAGGTGAAGCACCTAAAAAACAACCCATACAACCCAATGCTACTGGCATTTGCAGACCAGTTTAAGAAAGAGTGGGACAAATATTTGCTCTGTCTGCTATTTATATACAGAGAGTACCCCAGGAATCCACAGGTTTTTCTCCCTTTGTTGCTGTATGGGCATAGTGTGAGTGGACTATTAGATTTGATTCATGATAAGTGGGTGGGTGAGTGTGAATCCCACAAGGAGTCTATTGTGTCATATGTCCTACACCTCAGAAAAACATTTAGGGAACTTGTGGGCTTGACCCAGGAGAACCTGTCAGGAGCAGAACAAGGCCAGGTATGACAGGAATGATTAAGCTTGAGAAAATGCTGTTGGACAGCAGCTTATGGTTCTCATTCCTTTCAGACACAATATGTTGCAGGCAGCTTGGGAGTTATCCTTCAAAGTAGTAAGGAAGGTCAGTGATGTTAGCTATATGGCAGAACTGCTAGGTAGGAGGCAGGGGCAGAAATTGTACCATGTTAACATGATGAAATCTTACCATGATATGGGGGCTCTTGCCCTAAGTATTTGCAGTAGGACACAGGAGGATTTGAGGGAGATATCTAGCTACATTGAGCCTGCCAGCAATATGCCAAGTTACTAAGGTGGAGCCTAGGGTTGCAGGCATATGACATGAAAGTGCAGCACTGTAGTGGGGTCAGCAATGGCAATGCAGGTGGATTCACAAGATAGTGTATGAGTTAATCTATTCCCAGACAGGCTCATTCCTCTCAAGCAATATCTCAAAGAGTCACTTGAAAAACTAGCTTGTGTCTTCAAAGGGGGGAGAAATGTGACAATGTGGGGTATTGCCTGCAATGCTGGAAGTAGGGAAGTAGATATGTAACATATGCCAGCACAGCTAGCTGGAATTTTGTAAAGAATTATGTGCTGTTTGTATATCAGACTGATTTATACAGATGCTTGTGTTGAGAATGACTTTGTAAAGTTGCTTGTTTTGAAAATGTATCAACAGTATGTACTGCTGGACAGAAAAAAATATACATTTATATCAGACTGTACTGTTGTGACTGTGGAAATGTATACATGTTAAAAGAGGATACTGGAAAAGAAGAGGTTAAGCTCAACTCCAGCTAACTTTGAAAACTAGTAAGAAATTAATTACTTAATTTAAGCCGTAAAGATTGTATCTTAACAGTTCTGACTGCAGCCAGAGATGAAATGTCTGTGTCAGAGAATGGTTTATTAGCTCCTGTAGGAAGAGTAGAAGTGATTTATTGTTTTATAACTTCCAGAAGCTGTAACAGATTTCAGCAAAACTATATGTGTGTGCATTTCTGGCACACGTATGAGATTCTAGATCAATTGCTCAGAAAGGGGGTAGGATGGGAACCAGAGTTCAGATAACCAGATGTATGTGATGTCATTCTGTAATACATCACTGAAATTATATATTTTTTTTATATTAAACGAGACTGAAGTCTCAGAGCACTCTGTTATTGGAACCTGACATAGAAGGATCTCTAACCCACTTCATCTTGTCTTGTTCTACTAAATGACCAGGGAATAGTAATTCTTTAGATCAGTCAGGAAAATATAGTGAAATTAATTAAGTACCTTTTTCTGTATCTGTGTGAATATATTCATCTGTGTTATTTTAATATTTCCTTTGATGGAAACTCTGGTGTTTATTGTAAATAGATATTTAGTATTTTTATGTTCTTTTATTATATGTTATTAAATATATTTAAACTTTTCATTGTGGCTGGTCCTTTAGAGAACATTTTAATCTTTGAGAGTACGTATATCTGTTTAGTGACTCTGTGGCCACTCCTGAAAGCCTTACTGCTTTGGTCAAACATTATCATTGGTACTAATATTAATTTCACTCAGTAAAATTGGGTACACTTGTAAGAGCCATAGAGCAGCTGGTTTTGGAGTGCCTGATGGCAGTGTAACTACCTTATAGTCTGGGCAGAAGGGGGAATAGCTAGTAAATCTATGCCAGCCTTTCTGCATGTGTGTGTGTGTGTGTGTGTGTGTGTGTGTGTGTGTGTGTGTGTGTGTGTGTGTGTGTGTGTGTGTGTGTGAGAGAGTGTGTGTGTGTGTGTGTGTGTGTGTGTGTGTGTGTGTGTGTGTGTGTGTGTGTGTGTGTGTGTGTGTGTGTGTGTGTGTGCATGTATGCATGTGTGTGTATTCAAATGAAATCTCAAAGAGTGCGTGTGTCAGCTGTTTGGAGCAGGGACATGAAGCACTGGATTTACAGAGAGAGAGGTGGAGTACTTGGCTTGAACACTCAGCTGAGGACTCAACTCTACAGATGTGCCAATGGGGAGTCTTACTGGGGGACCTGGAATCAGAGGCAGAAATTCAGACCTCAGACTAAATGTGTTCCCTGAGAGCTCTTAAGGTAAATTGTGCTTGATGCAGAGAGTTGCATCTGGAAATACTGTGTGTATCTATTTTTTCTGCAAGTGAACATCCCTCTCCAGTGTCAGTGGTGAGGATTCAGAGTCCTTGGTTACTGGCTCAGAGGGGGGACATCACAGCAGTATACCTGACATGCCTTAACCTCTCCATGTTCAACCCAACACTAGTCCAGAGTTGGTAAGGAAATCGAGAATGCTGGTGGAACTTTATGCTTCTGTACATGCACAACCTTCGAGTCAAGCATTTCATCTATCATGCAGCACAGAGCTGTCCAAGCTTGTAAGCTGCATAGTGCATAGTGCAACAAATATTTATAGTCCCTTCCTACCTCCAGGATAGGGGAGCTGGTATCGGCTACTCACTCCCAGCTTCCCTCTGTGATTTTTTTATGTCCCTGATATGTTCCATTAACCTCACTTTAAAACTTCTTTTTGTTTCACCAATATAAAAGAAAATACACGGGCATCATAAGGCATAAATAACCCCCTTGCTTTTACATGAAAAACATCCCCTTTGTACATATTCGATTTTATTCACATATTCAAAGGAACATATTATATATTTGCAAATAGAACAACTGTTGCATTTATAAGTGCCCATAGATGTTGGACATATACCTAAATTATTATTTGGTAAGACAAATTTTCCATGAACAAGCATGTCCTTTAAACTTCTTCCCCATTTGTATGACATCATAAGGTGCTTACTTAAAGTTTTACTCAAATCCCCATCGTTGTGAAGAAAATTCCAATAATATCTTACAATACTACTAACTTCTTCACTTTGAATGTTATATGTGCTAACAAAATACATTTATTCATTCTTGTTTTCATGATTCTCTCTACCCCCATTGACCCACAACCTATCACCAACATTATTTCTTGATTTTAACACAAAAAGTTGTTGCTTACCTTCTTCTGTTGCTTTCCTACTCCTCTATTATACAACATAATAAGTATTGTATATTTCTTCCAACAAATTTGTCTCAACATTGCATATTCTAGATAATCTTAAAAATTCACCATATGGCAAAGATTGTAGAACATGGGGGGAATGACAACTAGTAGCATACAAGTACTGGCTTCCATCTACAAATTTCCTATGTACCCCAGTACAAATGTTGCCATTATCCAAACCCTTAAGTGTCAGATCTAGATAAGAGACCTGGGTTCCATATTGTAGCCCATCAAAAGACAAATTGAATGTATTTTGTTGTAAATCAGCAACAAACTGCATAATTTCACTCTTGACCCTTCACGTACAAAAATTAAATCATCTATAAAACGAAAATAATATTTTACATAATTCTTAACAAAAATACATTTATACAAACATACTAATTCAAAATAAGCCATGAATATGTTTGCATACATGTGGCAAATGGTGCCTCTATGGCTGTTCCCTGTTTTTGCCTACAAATTTCATAATTATATGTAAAAAAAATTATTACTTAAACAAAAATAAGTCAAATCAACCAAATAATTTGTTCAGGGGCTATCCCCGAAAAAATATATTATAGCATGAAGTCCATCCTTTTGTTGGATTGATGCATATAAACTTTTAACATCCAGTGTTATCCAATACATGTTTTTATTCCACTTAACATGAGAAATTGTATTCAAAAAATCAAAAATATCCTGAATATAGGATTGAATTTTCAAGACATACGGTAAAAAATATTATGTAACAAAAGCCCAACTCCATGCAATAAATATTTGCAAGCTGAAATAATGGAACATCCTGGTGGGTTATTCATGTCTTTGTGCAGTTTAGGAAAGCAGAAAAATGTAGCTAGAACACAACCTTCACTATTAACTTTTTACGTACTTCATCATCTGTAAAATATCCTAGCCTCACATCTTTTTGTAGCAGTTCTTGAAACTTAGATGTAGCTTGTTTATAACTTTCCATGTCACTATTTTCATATACATCTTTATTCTGTAAATGCTCCAAGCACATATTGTGATACTGGTGAAAATGCATTACTACTATTTTATTTCCCTTATCCAATGGCTTTATAATTAAATCCCTTCTTTCTTATAGTTCTTTTATGGTTTTCCAATCTTTTAATGACAAATTATAACAAATATTGTTCTTATTATATAACAACTTATCACACATTTCATTCATGGCAAATTTTAATATTGAATTAAAATGCATAATTTTTTCATTAGAACGGAGGAATATATATGCTTTTCATAGGCACAACAGAAGTCTCAATAGAACAATAAGCATTATTTTCCACATGTTCGATAGACATATTCAAATCTGAAAAACAAGAATGAAAATTTCTTCCTTAGAAACATCAGCACATGGTAAAGTAACATCACTATTAGCATAGAAAACCTTAAGGTGCAACTTATGAACAAAACAGAAAATTTCCTGGTTTAAAATATGTTTCCAAGGTAGCAGAGTAGGGACATATTTCAGCCCCAAATTCAAAACAGCAAATTGTTCATCTGACAAAATACATCCAGAGAGCTTTACAACCATATCACAGTTCATATTAATAAAATTGGGTTTATATTAGAACATCAAAAGTTTAATTGTTCGAATCACTAAAGGTCCACCTTTAATGATTGAACCATTAAAATTTTAAATGTTCAGAAAAAATAAATAAAAAAAAAAAAAAAGAAAATCTAAAGGGTGTAGGCAGGGGTCAAACCCCCATGCACTCCCCTACCCCCTGCTACTTAAATATACCAACTCCGAAACCACACTACATTGAAGTAAATGGAAATCTCCCCTTACGGAGATTTCTATTTACCTGTTTGCTGTTCTGCACTTTCACTATTCTCATGTCGACAATGTCGGATTTGACATTGTCGGCTTTCAAGAATACAATAGGTAACCAATAAAATCCTTACCACCTGCCTTTTTTGTTGTTAAAATGCCATGGTGCTGTTGTCAAAAACTGACCAGACCCATTACTATGGGTGTCGAAGCCATTTTGGTTTCTTTTCCAATTAAATTGCTCCCTATTATTCTCTCCTTCCCTCCGAAACCGGCATCCATGTTCCTCCGGTTGTTTGGCTGCTGGCAAAGCTGGATGGAAGATGACATAAAGTCTACCTGAATAATGCAGCATGAACTATTCAACTGCCATTTGCTTAGATCTTCTATCTAAAATAACTTACTTTACCTCATTCTACAGGACTCAGTGAGTTTTACATTCAATAGACTCAGGAAGACAGTTACCAATCTATGATTCTGAACAAAAGTACTTCATTATGCTCTCAGCTTGATGGCTATGGTATCTTCTCCCCTTGTCATGCCTTATCATCATCTTTACCACATTTTAACTGTTGACTATTGCTCCTTAGTTTGACTTAAATAATCTTACAGTTTTCACCCTCACCTCCTGTTTTTAAATTTAATTACACATAGCTATGCCACTTCCTCCCTTGACAATTTTATCACCCTTATTATAAATGTCTACATGCTTCTGTCTTGGACACCATATTTTTATCCTTCTCCTGATGACTCAGCATTTACTTTGCAGTTAAGTGCATATTTTCACACCTACCCTTATAGGCTTATTGTCCAAAGCCAGGTAGTCATCCTCACAAATCACAAGTCCACTACTATGTGCTTTTCACTCCAAAAATGTTTACTGCCTGGACTGGATTTTAATGCAGTTATATATTTTTTGTTTAGGTATTCTCTTTCCATAGAAACCTCCTGTCTAAAGTTCCACTGTGGCCCAAACAAACACCTCATTGCTTCTGTAAATAACCATTTTCTTGTAATAATGCTTAACTTTCTGATTTTCAGTGCAACACCATTGCCATTAATTACAAATTCTTTCCTTCTTTCAGCTCTGAATGTCCATGTTCGTCATACATGGCTCAGGTCACCTGAAAAATAAATATGACTGTTATGCACTCATCTTTCCAATGACTTTTCTTACAGCCTTTATACCTTTCATGATAATTTACACATGCTGACTTCTGCTTCTCTGATGCTCTAGATGATCTTGTCATCTTAACTGATTCTATATCACAACCTATACTCAGTTATGTCCTTTATGCATTTATTTTGCTTACTTCATATGTACGTCTCCTCTAAATGGTAAAACTATGGTTGTGTCTCATCAGTCCTAGTGCTTAGGTTTTACTAATGTTAATCAGCATTGTTATAGTCTTGTTTATACATATCTCCAATTAAATGTTGTTTTTAGACATGACTTTCATTGCTCCAACACTTATTCATTCTTGGGCAAATGACCTCCTCTAGTATCCATTATCTTGAAGTTCTCACCAGTCTGAAGCAGTTTCCTAATCTTGCTTTCTGTGCAAAATGTTTTAGTTGTCTGATGGAAATGCCTTCACCCATTATTACAAGGTTAGTCCTAGTGTTCTTCATACTTCTGTGCTCTAGCAATTCATTGGGACATTTGTTATATCTGGAATTTTAAGCCCCCATTCTGTCTAACCATCCACCCATTGACCATTAATTAACCACTCCTCTTGTTCCCCATCCTATTAGACATTAGTCCATCATTAGGTAGAGAGCTGGCTACTACTGGCCATTGTCCTGTAGAGGTAGATATATTTTGTGCCATAGCTGTATAATTACCACTAACTCCAAGCATTTAAATGCTGCTTGCAACATAAATATGATATGTTGGTGAGACAGATATGTATATCAGAGAAATGTCATGCTCTGGAACAGGTTCCACATCCATGTGAAGCACAGTCCATTCCTAACCCTATTTAAGCATTACCTTGACCAATGAATGGGAAATCAGAAATTCCCCCTAGTTTTGGAACCCATTTCTCTGATAAACAAAGACAAATAGTAAGTATGCCAAAACTAACATCCCCTGCCATTACCTTTAGAAACTTCCTAACTGACATATCCCCTTATACCCATGACACAAAGGGACACAATTGGGTTGCATGGCTAAGTTTATAAAGGTCCTGGCAGTCATTAGTCTATATATATATATATATATATATGTATATATATATATATATATATATATATATATATATATATATATATGAACCATTTCCCAATGTGATAAAGAGAGTGATGAGTGCATTCCTTTTTCCATGCTTTGAATTTTAGTTAACTGTGTAATCACAGACTGATACATTTCTAATGCAATTTTCAGATTATGACATAATGATGATTCCAAATGTGGGAATATTTCTGGATTGCACTGCAATACACACCTGAAAATGCAGCAAAGATGGTAACAGTGTACACCATGCTGCACAACATGCTAACAAGAGCACATGGTGGTCTTCCACTTGCAGTTGTGGGTGAACAACCCAAAGAACCTCAAATGTCTGAACAGGAAATCCCACAGGTATAAGAGAAGGAGCAGGAGGACATAGAGGACAGAAGTCACATGTGTAGCAATGTAGGGTGTGACTACAAGTGCAGGTACATGCAACATGGCAGCATCTGACCCAAATATTTGAGTCATGACAAGCCACATGTACATGAGTACACAGACTGAACAATGATGTTCAGGTGTTGACCCACCATAGCAACACAGATTTCATCTAATCACAAGCACCTGCTAGATGCACACATTGAGCATCAGAGATAGTATCATCATAACTTACTCCAACATGAACATATGCAAATGTGTCAGAACAGGGATCATCGGTTCAGGACACAACTGACACAGGTGTGCATACACACTCAGTTTTTGTATCACTGTATCAGTGCTTCACATACATGTCTGTACATTATAATAACATGAAAAAAAGAGAAATCATGCAGGACATAATGCAGAAATGTTAATTTCAGAAATGACATATCAAAGTTCAGTTGTATTACAAAATTTTAAGACAGTTGTATGTACTACATTGTTGGACACATTCTAAGACAGTCTAAGGTGACCTCACTGATGTCTCACACCATAGTTCACTCTGCCCTGACCATGTATAGATACGTCTTGCCTGGTTGTGCCACAGAGGGGGATTGATGGGGAGACAACAACATGTTGTGTTGAAGCAGCATGACTGCAAGTTGAAGACCTTGTGACTGGTGAGACCACAGCAGTTGGGCCAGCATTTGAACTCTGAGCAAGTTGGACCTCAGACAGTCACTCTTGATGGCCAATGGTGGCTCTATGTACAAGGAGCCTGCCTCTCACAGGTTACAAATTGCTGAGTACAATCAAGGTGCGCAGAATCCTTTGCATAGTATGACACTGCTGCACTACCATGGAGGCCAGGATTTCCCCTGACCATGCCACAGCTAGCAGACTGTCATTCTGAGAGGCCAATGCAGCCATAATCTCAACATGCATGTGCTCTTGTCCTTCATGCATGATATGTAGCTGGTGTACCACATGGTCTCCATCATGGGCAAGTGCCCAGATATATGAATGATGCCATTGCTGTGACAAATCATTTGCCAGCAGCAGGAGTCAGACACCCTCTGACACTTGGCCATATGCATCTGCTTGCCTTCATCAACCATAATGCCCTGTTACTGTTTGTTGTGTGGAACTGCCAGTAGCAGTGCTCTCTCAATTGTGGTGTGTTGGTCAATGGCCTCTCCTGTTCAACATCCACTGTGAAAGCATCCTTTGAATGGCTAGACAAGTGGACCTACACATATGAGGCAACATATTCTGCAATATCACTGTCAACCTCATGGAAGGACTCTCCAAACAACTTAAGGTCCCCTGTACCAGGAGCCATACTACCATGCTGAGACACCTCATGAACACCATCATGATCACTGGATGGGCCCCTGGATGATATATATAATTGATGTGCTACAAGATACACAGACACAGATCAGGCCAATGTGCCTAAATCACATGATGGATATGAAAGACATATGGCATATATATCTTACTACAATGTTACAAATAATAATCACTTCACTTTCAGTCTACCGTATGTATGTTTCACAGAATCTACATAAAATAAGTATATAACCTGTTTACATGACCAACATACATGACATATGTGATGCATAAAAAAAAAAAAAACACCTGGCAAGAACTCATGGAAAGATGGTGGTGTTGAGCAAGGATGAACGTCAACTAGTGTAGGGGGGAAAAAAACAGCCATTACTGATCATATCATTTACACCATTAAACAGGTTAACATAGTTTAAACATACAGAATGTGTGACATACACATACCACTCATACATGCACTTGAGGTCATGACTGTAGTCTAACCTAGGAATGGTAAGAAGGACAAAGTAGTATCAGAGGTCAATTATGGGATTAACAGTAAGGACAAGTATGAAACATACTTAATAGCAAATTACTGTCAGACTCCTGCTATGGAGAGGTTGTGAGTTGTACTGTGGATTCTGCATTGGGAAGTTAAAGAAAAAGACAGCACAATTGTGTATTTAGCAAAAAGAATACAGAAAGCATCACATATGCAACAAAGTAATATGGGCTGCATATACTCACGTGATGGACGTTGCAGCTATACACCAGATGGGCATGTATTGACAAATATTGACAAAAATATCAGGTATCAAGTGTGCTCCACATTGTTGAAAGCTATGACAATTTTGCTGTAACATACCTGGTTTGTCTGCACATGAACATCCACAGGTTGACCCTCCACTGGATGTACCTGTAGTCTACAATGGTAGTGAAATAACTGTATAATTGTAAACAGCACTGCCATGAAATGAGGTGGAGGCACTAACAAGGTAGTGTTCACAGTAACAGTATAAAGACACTCACCTTCTGATCTCTGGTTTAGGCCAAAAGTAGATGGACCTGTGACTAGTAATGCAAACAGCATTACAAATGTTGCTTGGACTAATCTGTCTGTAACTAATTTGTATTAATACATGTAATTAGACATACATTCATCATCCTCACTCTGTGTGGTTGTGTGTGCATGGCTCAACTCCGCTGATTTAAATAAAAAACAGCAATACATTAATATGCATGCTACAGCGATATGCAGTGATTGTCTCAATACACAGTCCTGTAATGGAAATAAAGACATACATGTTCATCCTAGAACTCCAGCTTCAATCCCACCACTAGGGATGCATCACTCCCCTCCTGCCATATGCAGTGAGGCCAGAAATATTGTGATGTCATGGGGGGACAGTGTTTTCCCACCATAAGTGGCATACCTTGATCTCTCATAGCATGTCAGTCTGTTGGCTGCATGAAGGATCATGTCCAAGCAGTGACATCTATAGGCTTCACAGGATCAGCGACAGCCTCCAACTGTATTGATCATGTTGGTGAGGTCTGTCCAGATTCCATTTTGGCAAACAGTACCACCTGAATGGCTTAGGAGTCTCCTTTCTTGTTTGTGGAGAGCATCAGTTATTATGTAATTTTCCTGGAGGGAGAAGTTGTAACCCCTAGGATGGTTGGCCATCTGAAAGACAGTGATAAGCACATGATAATATTCATGTTTGAGCCCATTTATGCATTTCATTCTATGAACACCATATGTCAACATAAACAGTATGCATTCTGGTGCAATGAAAATGTCTGTATAACACTGTGTGTGTGATAAATACTAATGTGACATATTACAGGTAACAACAATGTCTTCATACATCAACATAACTTGTAATATCTTTACAATTTGTTACTGGTATTAGAACTCCTGACAATACACACATACACACAATATATATATATATATATATATATATATATATATATATATATATATATATATATGGATCACCTTCAGATGCCCGAACGACACACAAATCACCGACACCAAAAGACTGACAACAAAAAATACCGACAACGCAAAACACCTAAAACCATTACACCAACACACTACACGTAAACAACACAGTACACTACATAACATATCCACTATCCCTAACCCAAACCCTAACCCTAAGGTCCGACACTACCGCACTTACCCTACCTGCACCTAACCCTAACTCACTTACCCACCCCTAACCCCAAGGTCCGACACTACCGCACACTCACCCTACCTGCACCCTAACCCTAACTCACTTACCCACCCCTAACCCCAAGGTCCGACACTACCGCACACTCACCCTACCTGCACCCTAACCCTAACTCACTTAACCCACCCCTAAACCCACAGTCCCTCACTATTGCACACACACCCTACCTGCACCCTAACCCTAACTCACTTAACCCACCCCTAAACCCACAGTCCCTCACTATCGCACACTTACCTGTCCGCTCCCTAACACTAAATCCCTCACTCTATCGCACACTTACCGAGTCCGTCGGTTTCTCACCTTGTCGGTCATCTGCGTTGTCGGTGTTTTCGTCCCGTCGGATTCCGTGTCGGCGAAACGCGTTGTCGGGCATCTGAAGGTGACCCATATATATATATATATATATATATATATATATATATATATATATATATATATATATATATACATTGTCAAAGAAAATACTTCAAAAGACCAAAAGCATAAGGTTCAGTTCAGGTATCTTTATTCTTGCACAAGGAGACAAAAAATGCAGTTACAGAGTTTGTCTGACTAAATCAGGAAGTGTCACAGTTATTATACCTTTCTTTCAAGACATTGCCCACTATGACTGACGTAGTAGATCACCAGTTCACAATTCTGTTACTTTACAGATGTTTCTCACATTTCTAGCTTACTCTTCAAAGTTTAAAAAAGATTTTTCAGTAAACAGGATGGCCTTGATGACCACCGGTCAATTATAACTTTCTTGCTATATGATGTTACAAGTCTAGGTACTATGGCTAATCCGAGCACAATGCAAGTACAGATTTCTGAAGCAGTTCATTGTTTATAGTATCTAACTTTCTTGCAGCTTGTGCACTTTTTCATTAGCACGAACAGAGCGTATTGTTCATAATGAATGGATCTACAGAAATTATTATTATTCTCCATTTCATTTCCTGACCTAGCAGAAAATCACCTGCTTTCCAGTATATTTCCAAAGCATAAACATGTATTTTGCTGTGCTAGCAAACTAGGTCAGAGTGCATCTTGCAGTGTCAGAAAGCACAATTTCAGAAAAGCATGTTTTCAGTTTCAAATAGAACTAATGCTGCATATAGAAAAAAAACGTGTTAATCTTCCCTTATTTAAAATAAGCATTACACACATATGTTATCACATATTTTTCTAATATATATATATATATTTTTTTTTCTCATGGTGGGCCAAAGACAACAGCATTATGCCACAAGTGTGCTTGCATGCCGCATTCAAATACTACAACAAATAATGATTTGAAGAACTTGCAGAATGCATTGGTAAACCTTAGGATCCATAGCCAGGCCACAGACAGTATGGATCTTTAGTATATAGAGCCAGTACAGATAATATCTTTGTTAAGAACCATCATTGGATCATTGATAACCTGAAGTGTGGAGCTTTTTTCCCAGGGCCTCCACTGAAAATGGACATATATCCAGTTGGACTAGCCCGGTCAACAAATGTAAAATAAATAAAAAATAAAAATCATCATTGAAGACATATCCATAACATCAATAGAACATGTTTTAGCAGTTTTGAATTAAAAAATATCTGTAATATCAGTGTGACACCCGTGCCCTGGCCCAGCAATCAAGGAGCCTCAATCCTCACCACTAACACCAGTGAGGGGCATCTCATATAGGAGGAACAGATAACAAATACACACAGTAAAGTGCAATTCCCCTTAAGAGCACACAGAGATCACAGTCAGTTCGGGGCGGGTTACTCCTTTGCTCTCCAGGTCCCCAGTAAGACTCCCCACTGGCACAGCTATAGGATCCAGATCTCGGCCTAGTGGGCAAGCAAAAACCTCCTGCACCCTCTCTGTCCAACCAGTGCTTCATCTCCCTGCCCAAGAAGCTGACACATACACACACACACACACACTTTGAGAAGTGTTTATGCAACCACACAGACACTCCTGAGGAAAGCTAGCACATGTTCTCCAGTTGTGCCCCTTTTTCCCAGACTATATGGTAGTACCAGCTGCCACCACCCACTAATATTTATCATCTACTCAAAGGCCTTTAAAAGGGTGTCCAATTATTACTGTGAAATATTATCATCCAATTGGTAGTATAGCCCAGGGCTAAAGCTATTGAAGTGGCTTTGTACAATTTTACCAAAGGCATGCAAGTACTCTAAAGAAGCCGTGGTGGTACAGCGGTAACGTTGTTGCATCACAGCAAGAGGTTCTCCTGTTCGATTCTCGGCTGGAGTGCCTTCTGTGTGGAGTCTGCATGTCCTCCCCGCAGTCGAGTGGCCTACAAAAGACATGCATGAATGGGCGTGTCTTCGCTGAAGGTTACGTTTTGGGCTGACAACTCAGCACCCTAAAAATCTACTGCCAATCATTAGCGGATCAGAGTTCCGCTGTGGTGACCCCTAACTGGGAAAAGCCGAAAAGACAAACAAACATGCAAGTACTCTAAAGAGCTTAAATTATCTCTACAAAAGCAGCCACAGTTGAAAGGCTTTAAAAATATTTAATAACAAATAGTCAAAACACAAGACAATACTTTTTACTACACAGTGCTAGTCAAGAGTTCAGAGATCACCAAGAAATACTTAAAATAATTCAGTAGTACAGTTATGACATCACAGAAAAACACTTAGTCTAATCTTTCTAGTTTCTAACTATTTCTAAGAGAAAACACAAGTCTAAGATAAACTTACATATAGAGCAAGACAGTGCTGGTGAGTTGGATGGTCAAGACAAAAATACTTAATGCTCTTGGATTCTCTCTGTTTTTAAAATCCCATTCCTGGTTCACATTACATTATTCTTCACACTTCCCTGGGTTACATTACATCATTCTTCACACTTACCTATGTTCCCAGCCTAACAAAAACTACATTTACATTCTTCACCTCTGGGCAGAAACCAGAGCAATAAAGGACATTTATGCATGCAAATTCTGGCCATTAACTCTGGCCTTAAAATAATAGGCAGGATGCCTCACTCTAGACTTACTGGCTCCAAGATTTACATCAAAGGGTCATAACATGCTTTACTTTGTCAGTAGAGTGCACAATTATTACATTGTTTTCAGTTCCACATGTAACACTATTTTTACCATTTAAGACAACAAGCCTAGTTTACATTAGTATTTACAGATGGCAGAATTATCTCCAAAATTCTATCTGGCTAGGCTGGCAGTCTTCATCTATCTTCACCCAATCTTCACAATCAGCATCACATGTTAGACATGAATAATGTCAGAATCCATAGCTTCTTGTAGTTATACAACAGAGTGCAAGGAATTACCAGTAAGAATTCAGAATACCATGTAAATCAGTGTTCATATATTGTTAACATTTACAATGGAAGTCTGTCTATACAAATACATTTGGGACTGAAATAAATTATTTATTATTTAGAACAACACCTGTATGCATAAAGTTTAAGACGACATCCCTCCCGTGACTTATAGCAACTTTTGTTAAAGATAACATTTTGAATAAATATTAATTCAAATATGTACCTTTTGAAATGAGTAACTTCTAAGAGATTTATTAATCACCAAGACAGAAATGCTACCAATTGCCAATGTATCTCTCACTCTGAATCTTAGAATCAAAGTGCACCTTATGTACACCTACCTTTAAGTACCATTTGCTCCATGCATAATTAATGAGGTGTATTAAAATTCACATTGTTGGAATCCCATTTGCACACATCTGCATAAATTCTCTTTATATGCTGAAGCACCTGGGTGTACCGTGTAAGCACCCAATAGGTATCGATAAATGGTACTATGTGTGGCACGTGCCCATTAGCTTCCAATGATCTGATAACATGACATCAGAGCAACTTTTAAATATTGATTTTGATACATTTATGGATCAGAACATTGCCAGTTGTGAACTGGTGGTACCTCAGTGACCATTTCTCTCTTTTCATATTCCCACCTTCTTCAATTTGAAGATCATGAGAGCTACTTTAAGGAGGCTGAGATGGGTCCTAGCACCAGATATTGACCATGAATACTGGATTGGAGCAGAGGATGAGAGCTAAACCCAGGAAATTCACCATGATGGCAGTGTGGAACCTAATCATGAGGGAGCATCAATGGGTGATGGTGGTATACCACACTGGAGTAGAGATTCATCACTGCTGTGATGGCTTGCATTGGAGGGATGTGGAGGAGGTCTTAGGGTTTGTTATTGAGGCACGGAGGCAGCCCGTAGATCCCTACCATAAAAATCAATATTCAACACATACCTGAGCATAGCTACATATTTTTCAGATATTTCTCTCTCCCATATATTTCAGATAATTGTTTTTATAACCACATATTAGCTGCTGTGACAATTAGCTAATGGCGATAGTTAAGTGGACATGGTAAATGCTTTCCTCTTTACTATGGGTTTGATTCCCATGTTTTTAATTTATTTAAGTGTATAATATCCATAAGTATGTCCTTTGTAGATTTACATATGCTTTACAGCACATAACTACATAATTTCACATAGCCACTGTTCTTGTGCATCACAGATGCCTGTAGCTCATAGACCATGGATGACTGTGCAGATCATAATTTTCCATTATAATCCCACAGTATTGCCTATTTCAGCATTATATGATGGAATAAAAATACATATATAACTTCATTACATCATTCTTTCTAAACAATTACACAGACATGTTTAGTTAATTTAAAAAGTAATGTCTATCTGACTGCTTAAACATATGTTTATATGTGTTGATAGCTGTTATTTCTTTACAATAAAAGGTCCACAAATTGTTTGCATTTTCTGTATTCATCCATTTTATGCAGGAGTTCTAATAAACACCTGTAGTATTTATTTTCTGAAATGAAACCTTTGCTGAATTTTAGCTCAGCATGTAAAGCAACTAGTCAAAGTGTCTAAATTTTGGCATATTGTGTATTCCAATCCACATAGGGGAAGCATATATATTTTCCTATTATCCTGGCTAACCTCTCCCATAGCATTGTTTGGAACCTCCATGTTGCAATACTTTATATTAATGTGTATGCTGTGCATGGCAATGACTTACTGATATAGTCTTTGAATTTCTAAGAATAGGGCCATAATCCATAATGTTCATCAGCTTTCTAATAACAGGGTTTGTAGAGCAGTACCTGTTTCTTTTTTAAGAATAGCATGTGCTAGCTGGTATCTCAGATTGTAAGTAAACAGGTCAAGATGTGTTGGCATGCTGTGTGCTCAAACTCAGAAAGGGGACACATATACCACAAACTGTTATCTGCATTAATATATCCATAGCATTTACTTATAGAAGCATATTACACTTATCAATATTAATGTATATTTTGAGTGTAGTTGGAAATAACTCAGTTATTCATCAAAAATCCTACTAACATATCCATTAACATCAGCTATTTAATCACGGAGCAGTACATATTGTTAAATTCTATTATATGTCTGAGCAATTTTTACTTAATATTGTGCAGACTAACAGCTAAAATGAAAAACAGGGAAGATGTATATATTTTCCTACTGATGTGCAATTTATCAAAGAATATCATGGTCCTCACACATACCTTTCTATATCCATAATGTGAAGCAACATGTATGGTTCTGTTCACAGAAACTGTATGCTATATGATATTGTCATCCTGCTTGAGAAATGGATGCTCTCCATTACCATTAATGTTTTTGAACCCAGTTATAACATGAATGTTTTTTTCCAACTGTTTAGCTACATGAGCAGCACATGTTCACACTTTGCAGTCCTAATCTATGATCATTATTAGTAAACCACACCCCACCCAGATGATGACATAACATAAACTCGTTTCACTGCATGCAAACCATGCTTTTGTCAGTTAATATATGTTAGGTAGACCGGTAGTTCTCAGGGTTAGTTTCGATGTAGATTGTGTTTGCAGATTTGAATCTCATGTCCTCCAATCTGTGTTCAAAGATGTTAACACACGAATGGAAAAATGAAGCTGTGTATTGTGATTATCTAATGTTCTTCAGAAAGAAATGTCTACAGAGTACTGTGGTAAGCAATGTGTATCAGTGTCAGTTGAGGAGTACATTATTCATACATTCCATTTTTTTTTTTATTTCAGGCAATGGGGATCGCATTCGGAACAGTCATGTGCATTGAGCGGATGCACAGGCTTGAGGATCAGCACAGGGAGAGAGATATGTTGATTATTTTACTTATTTTGTGAACTAAAATGCATCTTCCTGTGTTTACAGGCCTGTATGTTTCACAGTGACATGTATATTGATTAGAATGCAGGAATACCCATCAAGCATCAGTGAGCTTAGTGAAATCACATTGTAGCTGTGCTTACAACTGTGAATGTAAATCTAACAATGCTGATATTTTATGTATTACTGAGCCATTGTTTTAGCACACGTTTTTTGAAATGTATTCAACAACCTAAATAACATCTGGCTTTGGTACCATCATACATCTTTTAGTTAGGTTTTTTACATATAAATAGAAACATTTTGATTGATGCTTGGCATACTTGTATGTTTTGCTGTCTTTTCTGGTGGCTGCTTTGGTGTGTATAGCCTGCCAGTTCACAAAGTGAATGGATAAGTGCTGTGTCAGTGTTTGTACTGCTGGTTGCTGACTGTATGGAATGCCATTCAGTTCAGTATTTGTATTGAATCTGCTTCAGACACCTTGGGAGTTTTTGTAGAAACACACTTATGCTAACTGACACTTGAGCAGGTACCCATTTGACTGCAGTAGTTCATATTCAGTGCACCCTGCAAGTCAACATTGGTTTTGCATCTGCCGCAGACACCTTGCGTGTTTTTGTAGAAACAAAGTTACACCATAGGTTGACTGACATTTGAGCAGATACCCATTTGATTAAGGCAGTTCACTATCAGCAAGCATATTCACTAATGTTTTGCTTACTGCGAGAGTCTTTTAAGTCATTCACTCCAGTGGAGCTCAGGAAGTTTGCACTGTAACTTCCAGTGGGCAAAGCCTAAGCCTTTTGACAGAATCAGATTATGTCCTCACATTTCAAACAAATGTCCATATCTCTGAAACCATAGGGGTTATAAAAGAAGTATAAATGGCAAACTCTTAACACAAACTATTTTTGTAGTGGTAGTATTCTTTAGGTTCTAGTTCTTAAACCAAATTTTATAAGTCACAGTAAACACAGTGGGCTGGATTTATGAAAGCTTGCACTGAGTTGTAGAGTAGAGTAAGCTGTGCTGAGCGATCCAGCAACAGCCAGCAGGGACGTGCATGAGAGCTTCTAAAGCTTGTCATGGTATGCAAATTACCTCATTTGCTGCTGAAAGCCATGCAAAGGAGGTACATTTGCAATCCAGGAAACACTAACCTGTCTGTGGAAGAGCAGTGTTCTCTGCAGAAATGTACTCAGTTGGTAACAGAGTACCGTTCTGCAAATAGCAAAACAGAGCTATGACAGCTCCAAATAAAGGATGCATCCAGTTGAGAAAGCATGCCAATGGCCAAATATAAGGCCATTGGCATTTTTAAATGTTTAAAATTATTAAAATCTATTTTTTTCCCCGATCTCTGATGTTTAAGCATAGCTAAGCACTGCGCAAATGTGCGGCGCTTAAAAAAAAAAGCAAGAAAATAATTAAAAAATAGCCAAAATAGTCATTTTCACTAAAAAGCTTATCCTGCCATGTAGGTGAATAGCATGCTGAAGACAATATGGCCACTGAGTAGTGGTTGCTAAGGGGGGGAAGCTCAGTGTGACCAAGCATTAGTAGGCAATCCTATGCAAATAAGGATAAGGATAGTGAATCCCAATTTTCCCCAGCAGCCTATCTGCCCCTGGAGGAGTGTTCCCAGCACAGGAATCTGGTAGTCTGTTGGCTGTTTTGGGCCAATTTCTAGCTCTTTCAAGTCCGCCTGTATAAAACCCGCTGTAGCGCGGCTTTGCATGCTTTTGTGCATAGTGCGGCATCGAGCAGCGCCGCTTATTTGGGTTTGAGCCTTGGAACTGATCTAGTTCTCATAATAAACACCCTATTCCTACGCTAAAGCCTAGCACTTGCTCACTAAAGAAATTATATAAGTCAGCACTAAAAAATTAAAAGCACTACACCCTCACAAACTCCCCTTGAGTAACTTGTTCCCATTGGCCCTTTTTTTCAATTATAAAGGAATTCCCAATACTATTCTAGCATGTACAAAGGTCAGTTGTCAATCTCCTCTCCGGTCCAGCTGGTGAACCTGGGAATCTTGAGGCAATGTTACAACTGCCAAATGTACACAGACAACCCTCTCCTCCTCCCAACAAATTCCAGCACATGTGAGAGATGCAACCATATAGCCAAACTGGAGGCTAAGCTCTCTCAACTCAGTACTGGCGTAACCAGTCAGGAGGAGAAGGAAACCACACTCAATACAATTCCAGTCTCACATAGACCTACCACGACAGCAAACCAAACACATAAACACACAAAAACATACTTGGAGGCTCTAAATAAAAATCTGCCTAAGCAGCAGAGACCTCCAAAGCAGACACCCAAGCAACCGCTACCCCAAAACAAAACACATGCAACACATAGCTCACAAAGCCAGTGTGCCGAACAGTCACAGCCCTTAAGGCTAAACAACACACCTGATACACTTGTAATAGGTGACTCTATCATCAGGTACACTGACGTCCTGCTCACCAGGCTGAACAAGGAGAAGGTCACGGTGAGCTGCCTGTCGGGCGCTAGGATCCACCACATAACACAAGCACTCAGGTCACTCCAAGGCAAGTACAAATATGACTCAGTCATTGTCCATGCTGGTGTGAATGACCTGAGACATACCTCCCTGGACTACATGAAAAGAGACATAGAGGAGCTCTCTGAGCATCTAGCCCAGGCCGGTATGACCCTGACCTTGAGTAGCATCTTACCCTCACCAAGAATGATGCCACAGTATGAAGACAAGATTATCAATTTCAACAATTGGCTTAAGTATTGGTGTTATTCAAAGGAGATCCAATGCCTGTCAGCCTGGGATGACATGCTCGATAAGCCATGATGCTTCGCTAGGGACAGCTTGCACCTGTCACCCCGGGCTTTCGGATATTGGCAAAGGCTCTTGCTACCCCCAAAGTGCCTTTTTTAGGCAAGGTTCAAAAGACAAACCCACCTCCATAGGTATCACAAGGGATAAGAAACTAAGAGTAATGCTACTCAATGCCAGAAGTCTAAACCTCAAGATGCACGCACTCGAAACTCTCCTTAGCATGGAGAACATCGATATCTGTGCAGTAACAGAAACCTGGTTCAAGGCTCTCGAGAGCACCCCAGCACTACCAGGTTATACCTCATACCATGCTTTTCGGCCCCAAAACTTGGACTGAACCACAAAAGAAAGGGGAGTATCAACATTCGTCAAAGATACCCACACCTCCAGGTTGGTGGCACAGCACGAAGCATCAGAGACTATCCATGTGCAACTAACAGTGGGTAAAACTGCCTTCCAGTTTATAGCCTGCTACAGACCACCCTCCCAAACTCAGGAACCCTACTCGGCCTTCCTGAGAACACTGGAAAATATGAAGATCTCCAAACACCATTATATTGGGTGACTTTAACTACCCAACCATAGACTGGGAGCATTACTCTAGCTCCAACACCCTAGCCCAAAGGTTCCTAGAATTTATAAACTCAAATGCTATGGAACAACTTGTTACCACTCACACAAGAGGGGAAAACATAGTGGACCTGATCATCACCAACATGGGGACTCTATGCTCCAGACCAGAAGTGTATCCCTCACTGGTAAGATCAGACCATAAACTAATCTCACTGGATATTCACATCCCGACCCCACCCCATGCCCAGAAAACCACAGTGAAAAACTTCTCTAAAGCAAATTTCACACTCCTCAAAACTGAGGTGGAATCCTTCAAAGGCCCCAGGCCTGTGGATAATACAGCCCAGACCACAAAATCCTTTATAAACGCATTCTATGAACACCTTCAGGAATGCATGGATCATGCAATCCCAAATAAAACCAAGATCCAATCCTCCAAAGGCAGACGTCCTGTCTCTTGGACCCCAGCCATAAACAAACTATACAATAGAAGGAGGAAGCTACTACATGACAGAGCAAAATCCCAAAAAGGGAAGGCATCTCTGATCAGTATTAGCAAAAAACTACGGGCACTCATAAAATCGCCTAAGGCCAGCTTCGAGAGAAAAATTGTACAGGACACTAAGGATAATCACAAGGCTTTCTTTAGTTATGTTAGGAACCTGGGTGGGAATTCCCAGATATGCTCAGAATTAGTCCAAAATGACAAAAAATACACCGAACCCACAGACATTGCCAACATCCTAGCTGACAGGTTCAGCACAAACTTCTCCCCCCCCACCAAAAGGGCTAATATCTATCCCAGCAGAGTGCTGCCCCCCTGACATCTCAGATGCTCAGGTAAGAGCTGCCCTCTCCAAAGCAAGAAACACAGCATCAATGGGACCAGACGGTGTCCCGGGCTGCGTCCTACATGAACTCCAAGAAGAGCTAAACCCAAACCTAAAACTATTGTTCAATCTCAGCCTTACTACAGGATATGTACCCAAAGAGTGGCATACAGCAACAGTGGTCCCTCTCCACAAAGGTGGTGCCTCAACGGATCCTGGAAACTATCGCCCCATACGTCTCACTAGCTTGGTCTGCAAAGCTATGGAAAGGATCATCATGGACCTTATAAATAAAGATATTGGGGACCTACAGACACTGGATCCTACCCAGTTCGGCTTTGTTAAGGGCAGATCCTGCCTCTTAAACCTGGTTGATTTCTTTGAAACAGTCACCAAGGCCATTGACAAGGGGAAGGTGGTCCACACAGCCTACCTGGACCTCGCAAAAGCCTTCGATACAATACCCCACTTGGGCATTATAGATAATCTCACCAGCTTAAATATAAACCCCTATGTCACTAGATGGGTTGCAAACTGGCTCAAGGACAGAACCCACATGGTTAGAATAGCTGGAGCCATGTCAGACTCCAAACCAGTTACAAGTGGCGTCCCACAAGGCTCAGTCTTGGGACTTCTCTTGTTCGGTATATATTTCTCGGAGGTACAAGCCAACATGGAAGGACTGTGGCTGACCAAGTTCACAGATGACTGCAAACTGGGCGCCATAATAGACTCTCCAGCTGATACAAGCATCCTCCAAAAGGGCCTCATAGAAACAGACAACTGGTGCCAGAGCAATGGCCTCAAGCTAAACGCCAAAAAGTGTATAGTCCTCCCCTTTGGCAAAAACAAAGTGCCCACAAATTACCACATAGGTGGTAATCCATTAAGTACAGAAGGAGTAATTAGGGACCTGGGGACCCAAGTTGATAGCAATCTCTCATTTGACAACTACGTGGCCAAAGTGGTTAGAAAAACATTTTATATAGCCCACCTAATCATGAAGGGATTCACATCTAGATCAGGGGAGGTCATCGTGCTTCTTTACTCATTCCTCATCAGGCCCATAATTGAGTACAATGCCCCTTTTGGGATGCACCTTACCAGACACCTGCAGCAACTGGAAAGACCCCAAAAGTACCTCACCAAGAGGATCAAGGGGCTCAAACAGATGCCGTATGCTGCCCGGTTAAAGAAACTCCAGCTCTACTCAGTGGCATACCGCCTGCTCAGAGGCGATCTGTGCCTGACTTATAAAGCCATGTCCAACCCGGAATTAATGGACATGCTGCACCTCAGAAAATCCAAATCCCATCGAGCTACGCGCTCGAGGGACTTAAACCTCAGCACTGAAATAAATAGGACATGCTGGGGGGACAGATTCATAACCCAGAGGCTCCCTTCACTCTGGAATAAAATCCCAGTCCAGGTTAGGTAGAGTCCCTCACTGACTCTCTTCAAGAGGAATCTTGATGAATGGATGGGAGATCATAGGTTTACCCCGGGTATCACTTCTATGTCACTGTTAGACAGAGGCACAGTATACTAACCTCGAAAAAGGGCATAGCAAAATTAATTTAAAATGGGTGGCGAAAGCCATACACACTCTGGCTAGGCTTATAAATGCCCTAGGGCAGATAGCCTAGTATGAACATATGAACCTATGAACCTATGTGAGCCATGTCCCAAGAGTGTAAGTGTAGGAGTAAGTGAGTAGTAGAGTAGAAGATAGCTGACATCATGAGGGGGTGTGTGAGAAAGGCTGTATGTTTATTGGAGCACAGTGTCTTGTGTTTGCCCTGAGTTGCTCAGGATTGCAAGAGGTGTGTCTACAGTTGTCCTTTTTGAAAACCAGAAACCAAAGGCATACGCCGTGAATATATCTGAAATTTCTTGCAAACATGCACACAGCATGTGCCCGCGTGTGCGCTCGTTTGCGCGGCGCTGCCCTGGGCAGAAACAGAAAGGGAAAATGAAGGAAAAGAAGTAGTAGGAAGTTCACCAAGGAGAACTAGCAGAGCTGCCATGTGAAATATATCAGAATCAGCCAATTACACAGGCAGCAGACTAGCCCAGCCCAGCACTTTAAATTCTGCAAACAGCATTCTTCCCTTTTTTTTCCCAAGAACTCAGCAACACTGCAGTATAAAAAGAGGGAAAGCTTAAAAACTTTAAAGTCAGACAAAATGTTAGTGGCTGCCCTTGCTATCATAAACCAACATGTGTAAGGTGCTGAGGGTGGTGATGTTGTGAATGCTGCTGAGCAAACCACAGTGAAGAGATGGAGAAGAGTGTACAGACCCAAGGTAACCTACCAGGGGCTACATGAGCTGGAGAGAGTGGAGCGCTATAGGGTGGACAGAGACCTCATGCAGCAAATTGTTGAGCTGTGCCGGCCATGACTCACACACAGAACCAAGAGAGGGGAAGCCATCCCAGTGGATACCAAGGTATGTGTTGGCCTAAGAATACTAGCTACAGGTACCTTCCAGAGACCAACTGGTGATACGATGGGGATTTCACAGGCATCAGCATCCAGGGTACTGCACCAGTTCCTGGATGCCATGTCAGCACATGTCGGTGAGCACATATATTTCCCCAATTCCCATGAGGCATTGGCCAGCAATATGCGTCTTTTCCACCAAATAGCAGAATACCCTGATGTAGTGGGTGAAATAGACTGCACGCACATACACATCAAAGCACCACCCGGTGAGCGGGGTAGGGTCTACATCAACTGCAAGGGCTTCCCCTCCATCAACTGCCAGGTCGTGTGCGATGCCCAGGGCATAATAATGAATGTGTGTGCTGGCTGCCCTGGAAGCTATCACGATTCCCATATCTGGCATCTGACTCAGCTGTACCAGAGATTTTCCAATGGGGACATCCCTGATGGTCACCTAGTGGGGGATGCTGGATACGCACTGGAGCCGTGGCTGATGACACCCATCAGAAATGCACACACACCTGAACAAGAACTCCATAATGAGGCACACGCACAGACAAGAAACATTATTGAGTGTGTTTTGGGATGCTCAAGTCATGGTTCTGGTGCCTGGACACATCTGGTGGAGCCTTGCAGTACTCACAAACTACATGTACCCAAATTGTCAGGGTATGTGCCATGCTGCACAACATGATCCTGCAAAAGCAAAACTCAAAAAACCAGTGTAAGGAGTGCTGAACACCAATAAATATCCAAAAAGTCCCAGAATTAGTAGGTTCCAAAAGATTTATCCTGCAAAAGCAGCTACAGCAGGAACAGCATGGGGCAGGACCAAACAGCCCCCCACCATTGACAAGGCCTGCACAGGCACAGCGTGACTCGGAGGAGGAACAACCTGAGCCTGCCCCATTTGGCAGAAGGAGGTATGCCCAGTATGCGCTGGCCTTGGCAAAGAGGCAACGCATAGCACATATGCTGACTCAGTAGGAACCATGGAAATGACACCTCTCTCTGACTCGCACATACAGGAAAAAAGGGATGCCTAACTTGACACTACCTGCTTTCAAGCATGTATAGGGAGTGTACTATGTGCATCAGACATAGACAGCCCTGCAGCACCACTTGAGGCATGAGTGCCCTACTTTAAGCAATATAAAGCACTGCTAAGCACATTTTACCAGTATTGAGCATATTTAATTTCAATTGTGCGTAGCTGTGCACCACGCAATGTCGGGCAACATCGGACAATGTTGAGCAATGTTGGGCAAAGTCGGGCAAAGCTGGGTAAACATACTCACACCTGCTTTACTGTTCCTTAAGCAGTCTGGTCTGCCCAGCAGGAAAATAAAAAGAAGTGACAGGGCTCGAACTCAGGATACTGTGCACTATAGTCACAGTACTGAACCACTAAGCCATGACAGCATTTCACTGGCACAGACACAGCTTAACTCACTCACACATACCAGTTGGGGGGTCACATTCCTAACAGTCACAGCCAGCAGGACAAATGTAGACAAACACAAACACAAACAAATGCTGTATCATGCCCTCTGAAGAGGCATATGAGTAACCTCCCACCAGGCCTATGCAGACAGATAACAGCAGGCCAGGCAGTGTGATGTGGGTTGGGTAGGCTATAAAGTCACAAACTAATATGCATGTAATTGGAAGCTAAGGTCTGTAGTACAGTGGTATGCCTCAAGCCAGTATTATAGGCAACAGTACAGACTGAAATGGAGTACCTGACATAGCAGTGCAGGCCTAGCAAATGTGTATAAGTGTCAGGTGAACCCTTCATCCTATGTACACCCACAGTAACAATCAGGTGTGCCCCTGGGTAGAAATGTACAAATAATAGCTGTCCCCACTGTATGTAGAATGACTCATGGAAGCCCTGCAGGCACACTATGCTTCCTGTTGATGTGCAACACAAAGGTGAGCCCTGAAGTAAAAAACAACTTGATTTTCACACACATATAGTATACATGCTCATACTGGGCATGCTCACACACAAACAAATTTAGCAAATTTCAGTCAGCAACATACTGAAAGGTCATACTGGGCATGCTCACACAGGCCATGTCTGAGTACAGCAGTGGGCCACACATATCTGGCAGTTGCAGTTCTTACTCCAGACACTTGTCACTATTCACCAATCCTGACTTGTACACACACTGATATGAAAACAGACCCATATAATATATTGGACACCTGTCATAATCAGACTATGTACTCCAAGTATTTAAGTTGTTCAAAGAAAGTGAAAAACCAAAGAAGATCAATAATTCTCCAATCAGTATCATCAAGAAACAATGAGCACTCCTAACATTATCCAAGCCATGGTCAAAGAGTCCATAGAGAACCATGAAGCTTTCTTTTGCTATGTCATTAATATCAATGTAAACTCATATATGTTCTGAGTCAGTGCAAACTGTAAATGAATACATGTACATGACTGACATTGCCAACATCTTGTCAGACAGGTTCATACATATTTGCCCCCTTCTCACTGACAAAAGGGCCCATTATCATACATGGAGATTGTGAAAACCCAGAAATCACATATACAATGGTTAAACAGCTCTTTCCAAACCTAAAAACATGGCATGTATGTGATAACATGGTTTCTCTCGCTGTGTCATATGTGAACTCCAAAACAAATAGACCCTTCACCTGAACAGTCTGTTGAGACTCACCATCTGTACAGGATATGAAACTGTTGAATGGGTTACAGCAACGTTTGGCACACTCCATGAGTGTTGGTGCACAACAGACCATGGGAACTATTGTCTTATAAGCCTAATAAGCCTGATGTGCAAGGCCATGGAGTCCATCATTATGGAACGCATAAACAGAGCTATTGAGAGCCTACAAACACCCAGCCCTACCCATTTTGGTTTGGTCAGGGACAGATCATGGTTCCTAAACCTGCTAGACAGTTTTCAAGGCAGTCACCCAGGACATGCATCAATGAAATGAGCTACACACGGCCTACATAGACCTTGAAAAGACTTTTTCCAACATCCCACACACATGTTGTATCCACAAAATCAACAACCTGTGCATAAACACGTATGTCATCTGATGGATTGCCAACTGGGGCACAGATAGATCCCACAAGGTAAGAATTGTGGTCTCCTGTTCAAGCTGGTAACAACTGCTGTCCCCCATGGCTCAGTCCTGGGACCCCTCCTGTCTGGTGTATACTTTTCAGAAATACAGTCAAACACGAGGGCTATGTTTAGCAAGGTTTGTGGATGACTGCAAAAAGGTTGTCATAATCGATGTTTGGGACAACAGAGACATCCTTAAAAAGGGTCTCAGTCAGAAAGATGTGGTGTCAAACTTATGGGCTCGAGCTACAGTCATAAAAATACCACATAGGTGCCAACACCCTAAATATGGAGGTAATAATAAGGGATCTATGGACACATGTGGATAGTTATCATTACTTCCAGAAACACATTCACAAAGTGGTTAGAAAATCATGCTATATGTTACCACAACACACTTGCGATGAATCTGACTAGGCAGCTTCAGTAGCTGGAAAGACCACTGACATACCTCAACAAGAGCATTACTGGCCTCAAACAGTTGCCCCATGCAACAAAACTGAATTTAACACAATCTGTACTCTGTTGCATACTGTCTACTCAGGTAATCTCTGCCCAACAAACAGGTCCATGTCCAATGCAGAACGAATGTACATGTGCTATCTGAAGTAACCCCAAGCTCACTGTACTACATGCTCTAGGGATATCATCATCACAACAATAAATATAACATGTTGGAGGGATACATTAATAACTCACAGACTTCCCTTTCTTTAGAACAGGCTCCCTTCCAACCTGCATTAAGCTGAGTCCCTCACTGACACTCTTCCAGAGGAGCCTTGATGAGTGTATGTGAAACTGAACTGTCACACCATGGATCACTTCATCAGCTCTACTACACAGAGGCATAGGGAACTAACTCCATGGGTGGTGATAGCTGCACACTCTGGCCATACTAACATATGCCTTCAGGCAATGTACTTGTATATGTATATATATATATATATATATATATATATATATATATAGGGGGAACACAGTATAATAAGCCAAAGATGGATGGGCAGAGATGTGTGTAAGAGGGTGACCATGACAGAGAGCCATCCAGGATTGTCCCACCCAGCACACATCCCAATGGCACAAAATACATGAGGTGCACATCTCACCCAGTGTACATAACAGCCACCAGTATCTGTAAGCATTACAGTGTATGTGGTCTATGTGCCTGCTGTACAACATGATGGTACAATGAAGTACACATCTACTTTCTGTAGGCATGTGCCTGTCACATAGTTTACTACATACCTATGAACCTATCTTCAATAAGGCATATGTTAGCCTAGGCAAGTTGTGCAGCTTTCACCACCCCATTGGGTAGTCTCCCAAGCCCTTGTTCTAATAGTTAGTACCCTAAGCCCCTTCCTAGTGGGGATGCTAATGTGATGGCTGGTGTGAATTGTCTGTTTCCCATCCACTCATCAAGGTTCCTATTGAAGAGTGTCAGAGAGGGGCTCTGTCTGATGTACATTGGGACTCTGTTCCACAGTAAGGCAAGTGTCTGGGATGGTACTCTATCCCACCAGCATTTTGTATTCATTGTTGTGATGAGGTTCATATCCCTGGAGTGTGTAAGGCGACTTATTTTTGTTATCTGTAGAGGGGGCATGCTCAGCAGTTATGTGTTGGACATGGCTCTGTATGTTAGGCAGAGTGTGCCTCTGAGTAGGCAGTACGCAACAAAGAACAGATTTAGTTTTACCAGTTGTGTTGCATAACACAACTGTTTGAGGCCAGTAATCCTCTTGGTGAGGTACCTCTGTGGTCTCTACAGCTGCTGGATATGCGTAGTCGAGTACATCCAAAATGATGCATTGGACTCAATGATGGGTCTGATAACTTAAGAGTAGAGGGTCACCACTACCTCTTCGGATCCTGATGCAAACCCTTTGTTGATTAGGTGGGCCACATAGGATTTCCCAATCACTTTGGCAACATGGTTGTCAAAGGAAAGATGACTATCTACTTGTGTCCCCAGATCCCTTATTACCTTGTCAGTTTTAAGGGGGTAACATCTATGTTGTAGTTTGTGTGTACTTTGTTTTCACCAAAGGGGATCACTATGGATTCCTCCACATTGAGCTTGAGGCCATGATTCTGACACCACACATCTGTCTCATAGAGTCCCTTCTGGAGAATATTTGTGTCATCCGGGGAATCTATTATGGCAAACACTTTACAGTTCCCAGCAAACGTAGTCAACCACAACCCTCCTGTGTTGACATGTATATTTGAGAAGTCTATACCAAACAGGAGGGACCCCAGTACTGAACCCTTGGGGTCACCAGTTGTTACTGGTGTAGAGTCTGACATGTAGCCAGCAACTCTTAATTTGTGGAATCTATCTGTGAGCCAGTTTGCAATCCATCTTGTGATGTATGGATTCATGCCCAGGTTGGTGAGTTCATCTATGATACCTGGCTGGGGAATGGTGTCAAAGGCTGTAGTGAGGTATAGGTAGGCTGTGTTGAGCTCATTTCAATCATCTGTAGCCTGAGTACCAGTCTCAAAGAAATCCATCCAGTTCAGGAGGCATGCTCTGCATATGATGAAGCCAAACTAGGTGTGCTCAACTGTGTGAAGGTTCACAATCTCTTTATTGTTGACTTCCATTATGATTGGCTCCATTGCCTTAAAGATCAGACTCGTCAGGGTCATAGAGTATTAATGCCAAGGGGTTTTTGTGGCCCCACCCCTTTGGACTGTGAAGAATGTTGCTGTGCAACATTCTATGGGTACATATCCTGTACAGAGCATGTAGAAAGAGGTGTAGGTATCCTTGATGAATATGGATACATCCCCACCCTATGTGCTATGAACCAGGTCCTGATGCTGGAAGATATGGAATGAGTAGTATCCTGGTAGTGCTGGTGTGCTCTCTGGAGCCTTGAGCTAGGTTTCTGTTACTGCACAGACATCAATATTCTCCATACTGAGATGTGCCTCAAGTGTGCGCATCTGGAGGCTGAGACGTCTGGCAATGAGAAGCATTTAGCTATCTTTGTGGTTATTTGTGTTGTTTATGGGGTTTGGTTTGTCCTGAGTGACCGGTGTTCCACACCTGAAGTCAACGCCTCATTGGTCCCATCTGACCATAAGCTAATTACCCTACATATCCACATTCTGTACCCACCCCCCATTAAGGAAACCATGTTAAAACATGTCTCCAAAGCCAACTTCATGCTTCTTAAGACAGAAGTGCTGAACTTCAGGACACACATGCAGATGGACAATACTGTTATGACTACTGAATCCTTCACAATTGCACTTTATAAGCACTTACATGAGTGTACGCATCATGCTATCCCAAATAGAACCAAGATGCTATCCTCCAAGAAAGGGAAGCCAATCTGGTGGTCCCCTGCCACAAACAAATTGCACAACAGAAGGAAGAAACTGTTGCAAAAGAGGGTAAAATCCCATGAGTGGAGGAGCTCCCTGGTCAGCCTCAGGAAGAAGCTGCAATCCCTGATAAAATCCTCCAAAGCTAGTTACGAAAACAAAATTGACACTGATTCTAAAGACAACCACAAAACATTTTATAGCTATGACAAGAATCTCAATGGCAACACTCAGATCTGCTTTGAGTTACAGCACAATGGCACAAAATATACAGACCCAACTGATATTGCCAACAGCCTGGCAGATAGGATCAGTGCTAACATTACACTCCCCCCCTCACCCATGAAAAAGCACATCTCTATACTGGAAGAATGCAAAGTTGCTGTCATCATGGCTGCACAGGCAAACAACACTCTCCAAAGCCAGGAATACAGCATCCATGGGACCAGATTACATCCCAGGCTGCGTTCTACACAAACTACAGAACAAACTGGCACCACACCTATGTACCATGTTCAATCATAGCCTCACCTCAGGCTTTGTGCCTGCTGAATGGTGCACAGTGACGGTTATCCCACTCCACAAGGGGGGAGCCACCACAGACCCCAGGAACTAGCGCCCCATTAGCCTGATGAGCCTAGTCTGCAAGGCCATGGAACGTATCATCATGGAACTTATAAACAAAGACATCGGTAATCTCCAAACTCTGCACCACAACCATTTTGAGTTTATAAAAGGCAGATCATGTCTCCTAAACCTGATAGACTTCTTTGAAGTAGTCACCAAAGCCATAGACAAGGGTAAGGTGGTTCACACAGCCTATCTAGATCTTGCCACAGCTTTCGACACCATCCCCCACTCTGGAATTATGGATAAATCCACTAAACTAGGTATAAATCCCTATGTCACAAGATGGGTTGCCAACTGGCTCACTGACACAACCCACACTGTGAAAGTAGCAGACTCCAAGTCTGACTTCAGACCAGTGACTAGTGGAGTACCACAGGGTTCAGTCCTGGGTCCTGTCCTGTTTGGTATCTACTTCCCTGAAGTACAGGTTAACATGGAAGGTCTCTGGCTAATGAAGTTCCCAGATGACTGCAAACTAGGAGCCATAATCGAGACTACTAACGATGTGGACATCCTACAAAAGGGCCTCACTGAGACAGATGCCTGGTGTCAAAGCCATGGTCTCAAGGTCAATGCCAAAAAGTGCATTGTCATCCCCCTTGGTAAAAACACTGTACCCATGAACTACAACATAGGTGGTAGTATACTTAACACCGAAAGTGTGATAAGAGACCTTGGGACACAGGTGGAAGTAGACTCTCCTTTGATAATCACATCACCACAGTAGTCAGGAAATCCTTCTACATGGCATACCTCATTACAAAAGGTGTTTCACGCAGAAGAAAAGAGGTCATTGTTCCCCTCTACTCATCACTCATTAGATTCATTATAGAGTACAATGCCCCTTTTGCTATGCACCTCACAAGACATCTACAACAACTAGAAAGCCTGCAGAAATACCTCACAAAGAGGATTAGTGGCCTCAAATACATGCCATACACAAACCGCCTCAAAACACTACAGCTTTACTCTGTCGTATATCGCCTACTCAGAGGTGATCTCTGCCTTACATACAAAGCAATGTCAATCACAGAGCTGTTGGACATGCTCCACTTAAAGAAATCCCAATCCCTCTGAGTGTCAGCCCCAAAACCCAGACTGAAATACAAAAGGAAGGGGTGTATCCATTTTCATAAAGGATACCCACACCTCCAGGTTAGTGGCACAAGGCCTTGGAGACCATGCAAGTGCAACTAACATTGGACAAAGCTGCTTATCAGATCATAGCCTGCTACAGATCACATACCTTGTCTCAGGACCCTCACTCAGTATTCCTGAGAACACTGGAAATATAAAGGTCCTACCAAACACCATGATATGAGGAGATTTCAACTACCCAAACAGTGACTGGGAGAATTACTCGAGTACAAAGTCCTTTGCCCAATGCTTCCTAGAGTTTATAAACTCAAATGGCCTGGAACAGCTGGTCACCGCACCCACTAGAGGTGACAACATACTGGACCTCATCATCACCAACATGGGGGATCAGTGTTCCACACCAGAGGTAAACCGCTCGCTGGTAATATCAGATCATGAAGTAATCACACTGGACATCCACATCCCGAGCCCCCCCCCCCCCCACCCCGTCAACAAAACCACTGTGATAATCTTTTCAAAAGCAAACTTCACACTTCTCAAGACCGAAGCGGAAAGTTTCAAAGCCCCCTTGCTACAGGATAATGTTATCCAGTCTGCAGAATCCTTTACAAGTGCATTCTATGAGCATCTACAGGGATGCATGGATCGAGCCATCCCAATTAAAACCAAGACTCACTCCTCCAAAAGGAAGAAACCAATCTGGTGGTCCTTGCCCATAAATAAGCTGTACAACAGAAGGAGGAAACTAACACATGATAGAGCAAAATTCCAAAAAGGAAAGGCATCACTGATCATTATTAGCAAGAAACTACGATTGCTCATAAAATAATCCAAGTCCAGTTTCTAAAGAAAAATTGCCAAGGAATCTAAAGATAACCACAAAGCCTTCTTTAGCTATATCAAACATTTAGGTGGCAACTCTCAGATATGCTTTCAGCTACTGCAAAATGGCAAAAAATACACTGAACCAACTGACATTGCCAATATCCTGGTGGACAAGTTCAGTGCAAACTTCACCCCCCCTCACCCCCCAAAAGAGCCCATGTCCATCCCAGAAGAATGCAGAGCCCCAGACTTCATGGACATGCAGGTAAAAATAACCCTCTCCAAAGCTAAGAACACAGCATCAATGGGACTGAATGGTGTCCCAGGCTGTGTCTTACACGAGCTCCAAAAGGAACTAAACCCTCACCTACATTCACTGTTCAGAATCAACCTTACCACAGGCTATGTACCCAAAGAATGGTGTACAGCAGCAGTCATCCCACTCCACAAAGGTGTTGCCACAACAGAACCTGGGAACTATCGCCCTATAAGCCTGACCAGTCTGGTGTGCAAAGCTATGGAGCAAATTATCATGGAACTCATAAACAGAGACATTGGGAACCTCCAGATACTGGACCCTACCCAATCTGGCTTTGTTAAAGGCAGATCCTGCCTCCTAAAGCTAGTTGACATCTTTGAAACAGTTACCAAGGCCATAGATGAAGGGAAGGTAGTCCACACAGCCTACCTGGGCCTCACTAAGGCATTTGACATCATTCCCCATTCTGGCATCATAGACAAGCTTACCAGCTTGAACATTAACCCCTATGTCACAAGATGGGTGGCCAACTGGCTCACAGATAGAACACACATGGTCAGAGTTGCAGCTGCCATGTCCGACTCTAAACCAGTCACAAGTGGCATCCCACAGGCCTCGGTCCTGGGACCCCTCCTGTTCAATATATACTTCTCTGAGGTACAGGCAAGCACGGGAGGACTATGGCTGACCAAGTTCCCAGATGATTGTAAACTGGGGGCCATAATCGACTCTCTGGCTGACACAGACATCCTCCAGAAGGGTCTTACACAGACAGATATCTGGTGTCAAAACCATGGCCTCAAGCTGAATGCCAAAAAATGCATAGTCCCCCAAAAAACAAAGTGCCAACGAATTACCACATAGGTGGTAATCCACTAGGTATGGAAAATGTAATTAGGGACCTGGGGACCCAGGTAGATAGTAACCTCTCCATTGATAATCACATTGGCAAAGTGGTTAGATATTCCTTCTATGTAGCCCATCTAATCATGAAAGGGTTCACCTCTAGATCAAGAGAGGTCATTGTGCCCCTCTACTCATCACTCATTAGGCCCATAATAGAGTACAATGCCCCATTTGGTATGTACCTTAATTGGCACATGCAGCAGCTGGTAAGACCACAGAAGTACTTCACCAAGAGGATCATGGGCCTCAAAGAGATGTCCTATGCAACTCCACTAAAGAACCTCCAGCTGTACTCGGTTGCTTACTGCCTGCTCAGAGCTGATCTATGCCTGACGTATAAGGCCATGTCCAACCCGGAATTAATGGGCATGCTCCACCTCAAGAAAAACAAATCTCTTAGAGCCACACTCTCCAGTGAATTAAACCTCAGCAAAGCAATAAACAGGACGTGCTGGAGGGATAGATTCCTGTCCCAGAGACTTCCTTCACTCTGGAAGAGAATCCCAGTTGATGTTAGGCAGAGCCCCTTGCAGACTCTCTTCAAGAGGAATCTTGATGAGTGGATGGGAAATTGTAAATTTACCCCTGGGATCACTTCAGTGGCCCTGCTAAACAGAGGCCCAGGAAACTAATTTAAAAGGGAGGTGAAAGCCAACACATTCTGGCTAGGCTTATAAATGCCCTTGGGCAAATAGCCTAGTACCTACCTATGAACCTATGAACCTACACACTCTAGGGACCTAAACCTTGTCACCACAATAAACAGAACATGCCGGAGGGATATATTCCTGTCCCACAGACTTCACATACTCTAGAATAATCTACCTATCTATATCAAATAAAACTTCTCATTAGCACTCTTCAAGGAAAATCTTGATTATTGGATGGGAAATAGGAAATTCACCCTGGGGTTCACTTCTGTGTCTCTGCACGACAGTGGCACAGGAAAATAAATTTCTTGGGTGGCAAAAGCCAGGGTACCTTTTTGGCTGGCCTTGTATAGGCCCCAGGGCCGATAGACTAGTACCTACCTATGAACCTATTTTAACCTTTGAGCCTTGTCTAAAAAAGGTAATATGGGGACAGCACGAGCCTTGGCCAGTATTCAGAAGCATAGGGGCGACAGGTGCAAACCATCTGTAGTGAAGCAACAAGGCTTGTCTATCATTTCATCACAGGCAGACAGAGACTGGATCCCCTTTGAATGACACCAGAAGCTCAGCCAATTGTTAAAGTTTATCATCTTTCTGTTATATTGCGGTTTCATGTCGGTGAAGGTAAGAAGCTACTCAAGGTTTGACCGTGTGTGTGCCAGCATGTGGTGCATCAACCCATATATGATATGGTCATGGCCTATGCATACAATACACTCACAATACACCTAGTATGATAAGCTTGCTGAGGTTAGCAAATTTGAAAAAACCCTTGTGCAAACTGTCAGCAAGTAAAGTCTGTATTGCACCCTGTAACTCCATATTGCTTGCTGAAGTGTAAAGACATACTTAGTTTGCATTAAGAACACAGCACTTGCCAACTGTGTTTGTGTGTGTGTGTGTGTGTGTGTGTGTGTGTGTGTGTGTGTGTGTGTGTGTGTGTGTGTGTGTGTGTGTTTGTGTGTGTGTGTGTCTCCCTGGGGAGGAGCAACCTTTCTGGAAACTACTGAAACACGTTAAAAGTGGTATACTCATCTTTGTCAAGTCCGATGATGTCACCATCCTACAAATATACCTGTGGAAAGATGAAGTCTCAGCGATATGTATAGTGCGTCATGTAAATGCGTACTGCTGTAGTGTCATCATGTAGTTAGATAGGGGTTTGAATCCTACACTTACTAACTGTGTGTCTCCCTGTAGAAGAGAGACAGTTTTGGAGACTACTCAAACACCTTAAAAGTGGTATACTCATCTTTGTCAAGTTCGATGATGTCACCATCCTACAAATATACCTGTGGAAAGGTGCAATCCTAGTAATATGCATAGTGCATTGTGTAAACGTGTACTGCTGCATTTAGGTAGGGGTTTGAATCGTGCACTTGCCAACTGTGTGTCTCCCCGACGAGGAGCAACCTTTTTGGAGACTACTCAAACACCTTAAAAGTGGTATACTCATCTTTGTCAAGTCCGATGATGTCACCATCCTACAAATATACCTGTGGAAAAACAGAATTCCAGTCATTTATATAGCATGTTGTATAAATGCGTGCTGTTGTAATATCATAATGTAGTTAGGTAGGGGTTTGAATCCTGCACTTACCAGCTGTGTGTGTCTCTCTGGGGGGAAGAGAGACTTTTTTGGAGACTACTCACACACCTTAAAAGTGGTATACTCATCTTTGTCAAGTCTGATGATGTCACCATCCTACAAATATACCTGTGGAAACATGAAATCCCAGTAATGTGTATAGCGTGTTGTGTAAATGCATACTGCTGTAATATCATAATGTAGTTAGAAAAGAGTTTGAATCTCCCACTTGCTGACTGTGTGGGTATCTGTTCTGCAGGTGTGTGACCCCCACTGGCCAATGTGGAGTGGGTTTTGATTTTTCTAGTGTATGACATATCACAATGACAACTGTATGTGCATTACACATGTAAGGTAGCTGTGGGGCAAATCCATATACATACATGTGACCTCAAGTATTTCATAGGTGGGTACTCTGCTTTCTCCATGAATGCATGTGTTATCTTTGCCAGAGCATGCTGGCACTTTCCAGACCTTAGGTCACTTCTGTATGCTTGTGACAAGCTTAGCCACTGCAGTGATCCCTGGCTATGGCTTCTGTTTCACATCCACTCATCAAGGTTTCTATTGAAGAGTGTGAGTGAGGGTTTATGCTTGAGGTATATTTGAATCCTGTTCCAAAGCAAGCAAAGTCTGGCAAAGATGACTAATCATTATAGGTGTGCAACAACCTCTGTGGATCTGCATGCAAACCCTTTATTGCTTATGTGCTCCACAGAGGGATTTCCAAAACCCTTTGGTGATGTGATTATCAAAGGAGAGATGACTTAACCCATGGCTCTATGTATACATTAGTACCTGTTCCACATTTTGGGGGCTACTACCTATGTGGTACTCTGGGGATACTGTGTTTTCTAAAAGTGGATAACTATGCTTTCTTAGGCTTATAGCTTTATAGCATGAGTTTGACATCTGTATGATGCCCTTTTGGAGGATGTGTGTGTCATCTGAAGAATAAAGTATAGCCCACAGTATGCATTTTCATCAAACGTGGGCAGACATATCCCTACTGTGTTTGCTTGTACCTAAGAAAGCTATATGCCAAACAGGAGTGGTCCCAGGACTGAGTGCAGGTGAATACCACTTGTTACTGGCATAGAATAGTACATGGAGGCTGCAAATGTTACTGTGTGTCCTACATTTGTGCGTCAGTTGTCAAGCCATCATCTAACAATCGTTTATGGTCAGTCTGTTGAGGTTATGTCTAATACCAGTATGTGGGATGGGTATGATTTGCTGGTGAGCTATAGCTTGGCTGTGTTGACCTCCCCTCCCTCACCTATAGCCTTGTTGACTGGCTTGAAGTCTACTAGGTGTAGGAGCCATGATCTGGCCTTTAGAGAACCTAAGTGGGTATGGTGCAGTGTTTGCAGGTTCATAATGTCTCTGTTAATGAGTTCCATAATGCTGTGCTCCATAGCCTTCCAGATAACATTGGTCGTCTTATAGGGTGAGAGTTTCCAGGACCTGTTGTAGTTCTACCCTTAATCAATTTATGTTAACATTTGCACTGGGTGTGACGAGGGTGGACAGGTTTAAGAATAAGTATATTAGAGGGTCACGCCAGGTTTGAAGGTTAGTAGACCATGCCAGATAGGCAGGATTAAGCTGGTTTGTACATATCTGAGGAGGGATGCAGAGTATATTGTGAAATAGATGCTAAGGATGAAGCCGCCGGGTAACAGGAAAAGAGGAATGCCTAAGATGAGGTTTATGGCTGTGGTGAGAGAGGACATGCAGGTGGATGGTGTGATAGCACAAGATGCAGAGGCCAGGAAGAAATGATGTACTGTGGCGACCCCTAATGGGAGCATCCAAAAGGAGAAGAAGAAGAAGAAGACGTAGCTCAACCCTTGTGGACTGTGAACACCATTACCATGTGTCATGCTACAAGTATGTAACCTGTATAGAGGCTGCATCTGGACAGAGCGTTTAGGTGAGTGGTGACTTCATATGTCAGCTTGTGTATGACACAGCCAGGGACACTATCCAGTACCATTGCCACTGTAGTGTGTACTTTGTTAAAGAGATGTTTTAACTAGAGTGTCTGTGAATCATCAGGTTTTACATTCTTCAGGTCTGGAAATGTAGCCCTTGTGTAATGACAGTGTGGTGAAATCTGCATTCAAACTGTCTGACAAGGAATTGGTAATGTCAATCAGATAAGTGTACTTTGTGACCATTTACATTAACTGTCACCCGATCTGAGATTTCACCTGTAGATTATGAACAACACTGAAGAAAGCTTTAATGTTGTCTGGAATCCTTGCCATTTTGTATTTTGAAGCTTGCCTTGTATGTTTATTGAGGGATTGTATTTTCCCAATGATACTGACCAGAGAGGTTATCCCTTCTTGGTATGTAACTCTTTTGGTACAACATCACACCTTCTAGTATATATTTAGTTCATGGCAGGGGTCCATGAGACTAATGCACTTTTACTGTATAAGTGAGAATTTCTTGTGTTTGTGATAGCACAGTCCATGCAACACTGTAGGTGAACAGTGTGCATTAATAAAGGATTATGCAGCTGGGACAGTGTTAAACTTAGTAATGCAAACCAATGACAAATAGCAACAACAGCATCACCCACAGCACAGTGTCAACCCGTGTCATACACGCACATGTGTACTCAAGTTCCAAAATGTGTGTAGTACAATGCATACTGGCCACCAATAGAAAGTATGGAGTGTTAATACTGGCCAATACAGGGAATGTCACCCTGCCCATGTGTCCAATATGCAGGTACATGCAGACAGTACACCTCCACCATGTTCACAAATGTACACCTGCAGACCTGTGCTGCACACAGCCCACACTTACTCTGCACTGTATAATGCATGCTGACACAACTACACACATCAGCCAAGTGGCACATGGGCAAACAAAACACAATTGGAATAAACACTGGCTTTAATGCATCATGCCTGCTCAGCTACACCTTTAAGGATATCATTACACTTTACTGCTGACAACATGCTACACATTCAACCATTGCTATACTTTATTAAAGTCACTCTGTGCATCAGCACCATGTTAGCCTGTTCCTGCATCAATGTTACAGATGACAGGAGGTGTCACAGGTTTCATCATATGCACAGGGTGTGTTGTTGGTTTGCCAGAGGACTACACTGAGCCATACAATTGACATGCGTGTGTGAGTGTGTGTGAGGGCCATCAGTACTGTTATGGGCCAATGTTGATGTAATGTGTGTGGGTATGTGTTTACCCTAGGTTTCTGGTTTATGTGTGTGTGTCTGCACGCACACAGTTCCACCATGTGGCTGCCATATATGGGGATTTGCGAGACAGCTACAGACTGTGCCTGGCAGGCTTTACAGATCACCGTCTCTGGCCATGGATATGGAACCTGTGCCTGGCAGGGGTGCTACAGACAGTATCAGGTACTAATCCAGACTGGGTACTATCCAAAGAGGTTGACATATGTCCACTGGATCCAGGTCCCTGCTGGGAATGGCCAGAGCCACGTGCATGTGGTCTTCTAGGACGGTCTATGAACAGACCCCCAACATTGCTGGGGCTGGTACTGACACTACGGGAGCGGCTGTGACTTGCTGGACGTCCACAGTGACCTCCAGCTGCGGATGTTGCTGGCATACGTCCACGTCAATGTTTCAACCATCCTGCACTGACCTGACACATGGACATGACATTGTGGAGGACATCCAATGTCTCACCCCAACATCTATCAATGACCTCAGTGTAATTACGCATGGCACCTGCTAGGTCACGGATGCTGTCATTTACAGAGGTGTTATGAGCCCTCTGTGCCCTTAGTCCCTGTCTGGTGTACCGCTCCATTCATGTCTGTGCCTACATGACAGCCTGGAACATGCGTGTGGTAGAAAGAGGTGTGGCACGTCTGCCAGGGGCATGATGATCAGCAGTGCTCTGATGAGAACCCCTGGGTATCTGCCTATGTGGTACCGTACCAGACATCTGGCTATGGCTGCTGTGTCCTGATACATGTGCCATAGATACCACACTGTCCTGGCCAGTGCCAACCATACACTGTCCCTCTGCTAAGGGCAATGGTGATGATGGATGTACAGGCAGTATGACTGTGTGCATGGATGGGGTGGAGACTTGTGTACTGCCAATTGGTGGCCCAACAAAAGACCCTGACAAACCTGCCTTTGTCTCAACACACCTATCCTCATGATCACTGTCTTTCTCAGTGACATCTGGTTCCCTGCTGTACTGAACCAGCCCCACCTCAACACCTGTGAGAGGAAAACAGGAAACACACTTTAACACCTGAACATGATGTCAGACCACATGCGCACATGCACACATGCACACATGCACACATGCACACACGCACATATACATGTGCACATGCACACATGCACACATGCACATGCACACATGCACACGTGCACACATGCAAACACACAAATACATTCCTCCCTAAAGCAGACACACTGACACACAACACCAGCAATCTCAGAACATACACAATAGCAGGTGATGGTGGGGTATAGTATCACAAGCAAAACAGTCATATCACACATGTCAGCATGCAGGACATGTGTTGCTCAACAGCATGCAGTGCAAGTGTAGACAGTCCTTATTACTAACAGTATACATGACTTTGATGCATGTGTTTTGTTATTAGGTGATTGACCTCCCACGGGAACGCAATGCATACATATACATAACATTGCTGTGCAAGTATTCAAAACTCTGTAATGTACTTTGCACCATAACTCTCAGGTCTACATACCATGGCTGGGTGTGTATCTGTGTGTCAGATAGGTATCCAATGCTGATTACAGCCTATGTGTTTTTAGCAAATCATTATGGACATAGTTTTAGCACATGCATGATGAGTATTCACACAACATCATCAGTGGTGCATGTATAATTGATGGAATACCACTCGTCCACATATCCAATATACAGTAGTTATGGTGAGTGTAGATCATATTGTGGACATGCCAGTGTCATCCATGACATGGCATGCTAAAACACAACTACATATTTAAACATCACACATACCCAATGTGTGTCATATGACCTAGCCACTCAATAGCATCACAAGACATACATGTGTCAGTTGTGCAAATGGTGATTGGTATGCATATTGTTTAGAGGTGCATATGTTTGCACACACACAACATTGAGGTGTATAGCAATGAAAGCTATGTGTAGTACTGTGGTTACAATAACTGGATGGGGTATAGTACCATAGGCCATCATCATGAAGCATCATGTGGTCATTCAAGGCTACAAATGTTTCCCAAATCAGCACTAATCATGCTGTACCGGAACTGTACTACCTTGGCTACATTCACCATTTCACAACCAGTTGTTACATGGATTTGTAAGGAGGCTAATAAGGAGCATTCCCTGACATGAATGTGTAGTGTTTTGCAGAGTGTTATAATGCCCCATGATAGGCCTCTACCCCTCAGGTATATTATGTGTAATGTGTGGATGAGATTTTGGATACTGGAGTGTGTCTTTACAGAAGGTTTGTGAATCCTTTATGTGTAGCATGTTAAAATGCTCTGTGTATGACATAGTTGTGTATGTTATGTGCATGTTAAGTATAAACTTTGCCTAACCAATGGTCACTACAGTGTAGCCACATTTGTTTGAGATGGTCTGGGTATTGCATGTGTTTGAGGCAGCTAATCACATTAGTGAGATGTGTGTAGTCTTACACCAAACATGCACAGCATGCAATATGGGTAGGTGTGTTACATGTGTACATGGCCTATACCTTAACTATGACATGCACTTTGGAATTGCCCAATCTTCTCAAACTCAATCAACTCACTGAAGCTTTCAAAATAATCAACCATCCAGATAGAACCCCATCACTGATCAGTATATTGACCCCCTATACCAACCTTAACTGCCTTCAATCCTCAAGCAGTGTTCAAATACTCACCATTAAATCAAAGAATATGGGTGGTGATGCTCTCTACGCTAACTCCATTGGAAAGCCCTGGAATTCCCTTCCAAACCACCTAAGAAATTTGACCTCACTTAATCAATTCAAAAATAATCTCAAAGAATATCTTAAATCACACTGGCTATGCCCCTGTTCTGAACCAGACTAACTTATCGACCCCTCTCCACCTTTGACTCCACCCCTTCTCAGAGTTCATTACCTTTAACTCTTGCCTTCACAATGCTACCATGCAAAATCTTGCTTTAGACTATGTGTATGTCCTATAATCAGCATGTATAGCCTTTTGTATTGTTTTTTTTTTTATCCTATGTTAATCCTTACTATTTTGAGTTGAAATGTAAAATGTCTTGTCATTTTGTTGGAGCTTTTCTCCCCGGGCCTCTACTGAAAAAGGACATGTATCCAGCTAGACTAGCCCGGTCAACAAATGTAAAATAAAATAAAATAAAACTTTTTATTTACAATAATAAATGTAGAACACACTCACCAGCATCTGTCCGCTGCCTTGATGTCACCCCAGAGGGACCTACATAGAGATGAGACAGTTTGTCATTGGCCACAACTGTGGCATTGCTACTGTGTGTTTGCAATCTTTCAGTAGAACAACAGTTTACATTCACAGGCCTACAGATTATGTTCCAAATTATCAGTATTGCACAACAACAGGCTCCACATCTTCTAACTACACACTCCACATCTCACATATGCATGGTCTACCAATACAGATAACAGTAGTCTACAGATATGCCATATTACCTACATGCTCCATGTGTGCTTGCTGGGTGGCTCCAACCTCCATCATGGTGTATGTCTGCTGCTGTTGTTGTTGGGCAGGTTCCATGAGGCTCAGGAGCAGCTCCTCCACTCTGGTGAGGGGGGATGGATATTAACACCACCTCCTATTGCAAGCTGTTGTCTCCGCACATCAGAAGCACGCTGTCAGACATGTCTGAGTAGATCACTGCAGTGGTGGCGTACCTGCTCATATGTCCGGTTATGCAGGCCTACCTCATTTACCCTCCAGACAATATCGTGCCACATTGCAGTACACTCTTGCTGGTTCTGGCTGGTTTGTGAGAACATTAGACTGTAGTGCTGAATCATACAACTAGTAATTATCTCATTTTCAGCACTGCTATTGCTGGGATTTCTGTGATGTGCCATGATCCCTGGAAGACATAAAGAAAAAAATTTGTCTGAGCAAGTCATATGGCACATTTAACATTATACTTTACAGATATCAATGAACTGCCATATATAGCACCCTATTAGCTAACTGAGAGTGAAGCACTTTAACTACCACTTATCACTGCTCACCCCACAACTGCTTGAAAGTGCCTGGCTCATTCTATCTAATGAACCATGTTCTGCACATCAACAAAATAAAATCACTATATAAGACTATACAAGAGTACCTGGCACACTATATGCAACACAATGCACCACCTAGCCACAGCAGATATACATCAAGCTGACGTGTAAAGAAATATGTCATCCATCACAATCAGTGTAAGGTCCAGTAAATGTATTACTATTATACCGCACCACTTGTTAATGGCAAATTCACAGCCAAACTATGTGCACAATTGGGAATATAGGGCGCATACTGCTGTAGTCCACTATAAATGTTGCTAGATACGCAGTTATATGTTTTAACCCACATATGCAGAGGACATGTTACAGACATACCCACACATACATCAGACATAATTACAAGACACAAAGGTATGGCACCCAGATAAGCTTTACATGTGCACTATACAGTACTGTGTGTCAGTACTTACAAAACCTTAATCTTGAGGAATGCAATCTGTGATGAATACAGGGACCACATAAAACAGTGGATGCAAGCAATGTGGACATACACCATACTTTGCTGTACAGGCCCAGAGCTTCAAGTAGTACTACAGTACACACAGGATTTGGATTCAACACCAGTACCAATCAATAATCATAGATGTAGTGCTTTAGCCTCCAATGACACACCCCAGTTAAAACCAAGGGACTTAATCACACTGTATGCCAAAGCACTTTTTCTGCCTAGCAACAGAATACACAGCTTTTGCTGGGATCAAATCATGGACCCATAATACCATGACATAAATAGTTTCCCACTAAGCTATCCCACAAATATATATCTTTGACGTATTCACAAACACATTGACCATCACAGTCAGTCAACAGTACAGATACTCTATTGCAACAAGTAGATGTAGGTGTGTATGAGTATATATGACGCACTCTCTCTCTCTCTCTCTCCCTCTGTATATGTGTATATATATATATATATATATATATATATATATATATATATATATATATATATATATATATACATATACACATCCATTGGTGTACATATACATATATATGTAGGCACATATACATTTCACCTTTCATAATGGGAATACCAATTATACAAAGGATGTGAGGTGTACAGTAATGTAATAATATTGCACAGTCTTGTGATAAATGCTTTGAAAGTGTTCACAGCCCAGGTAGTTTTAGTAGGCCTCACTGGCTTCAACATTGCAAACTGAACATACCACCCACACTGTTTAACCACCACATGTCATATACCAGCACTGTATGCTGTTTTGTTTGTCACACACTACAACCTACATACAAATATGTGCATACTAACCTTCACCAACATATATATCTCCACCCTTCACAAGCAGTTGCAATATGTCCCCTGCTCTATGCACATATACAGATGTGAATATATATGACACATATATATTTCTCCGTATGTGTGTGGCATACACACACAAGGTCCATACTGTTGTAAGTCCCTGGACCTCACAGCTGAACTGTTGGACCTTGCTACAACACAAACAGGTGTCACATGTGAACACACACTAACATTAGAGGGGGTATATATAAAGCTACAAATGCTAGAGAAGCATACTAGACTGCTACAGCAGTTGCCAATGCTAAGCTACACTTTAATATGACTATCAAGCATGTGTGGCTCTGTCACACCCATGTCTATATAATGGCAGCGCTAATCCCCCCAGCAGCCATTGGCCACACTACTGTACAGAACACAGATAACATGGATCAGATCTTTGACATTTAATGCTGAGCTACACATTTCACAGGTATGTCCCACTGCCCACAGGTACACACTGTATTGTCCATAGCAGTAGTTAAGCAGGACATCTGTGCATAAATAAGTACTGCTGCCACATATGAATGGTTCACATTATGTAGAGTACTCTTCAAAAACATCTACTACATGCCAGTAAATCAAAATCGCCCCTGGGATTCCGGATACTGGCTAAGGCTCTTGCTGCCCCTATAGTGCCTTTTTAGGCAGGGTTCAAGTAGCAAATTCACCACCATAACAGGAACAGGCAAGCAAAAACTGAGGGTAATGCTACTCAATGCTAGAAGTCTAAATTTCAAAATGCACTCACTCGAGGCACTCCTTAAAATGGAGAACATCGTTATCTGTGCAGTGACTGAGACCTGGTTCAAGGCTCCAGAGAGCACCCCTGCACTACCAGGCTATAACTCATACCACACTTTTCGGCCATGTAACCTGGACCGAAACACCAAAGGTGGGGGTGTGTCCATATTCATTAAGGATATCCACACCTCCATGCTAGTTGCTCAGCATAATGCATCCAAGGTTATCCAAGTGCAACTAACACTTGGCAAAACTGCAATCCAAATTGTAGCTTGCTACAGATCCCCCACCATGTCCCAGGATTCCCACTCCTCTTTTCTTGATGTACTGGAAAATATAAGGGTTCAACCAAACACCCTAATAATGGGTGACTTCAACTACCCCACCATTAATTGGGAAAACTACTCATGTATCAACTCCTTAGCGCAACGCTTTCTGGAATTCATAAACTCCAATGCCCTAGATCAACTTATCCACACTCCCACCAGGGGCAACAATATCCTAGACCTAGTCATTACCAACATGAGGGACTGGTGTTCCACACCTGAAGTCAACTCCTTGTTGGTCCGATCCGACCATAAGCTAATCACCCTTGATATCCACATCCCACCCCCACCCCCCATTAAGGAAACCACAGTAAAACATTTCTCCAAAGCCAACTTCATGCTTCTTAAGACAGAAGTAGTGAACTTCATGACACCCATGCAGATGGACAATACAGTTACAACTGCTGAATCCTAAACAAATGCACTCTATAAGCACTTGCAAGGGTACATGGATCGTGCTATCCCAAACAGAACCAAGACGCTATCCTCCAAAAAAAGGAAGCCAATCTGGTGGTCCCCTGCCATAAACAAACTGTACAACAGAAGGAAGAAACTGTTGCAAAAGAGAGTAAAATCCCATGAGTGGAGGAGCTCCATGGTCAGCCTCAGTAAGAAGCTGAGATCCCTTATAAGATCCTCCATAGCTAGCTACGAAAATAAAATCACCACTAATTCCAAGGACAGCCACAAAGCATTCTATAGCTATGTGAAGAATCTCAATGGCAACACCCAGATCTGCTCTAAGTTACAGCACAAAGGCACTAAAATTACAGAACCAACTGATATTGCCAACATCCTGGCAGATAGGTTCAGTGCTAGCTTTACCCCCCTACCCCATAAAAAGCCCATATCTATACAGGAAGAATGCAGAGTCCCTGTAATCACAACTACACAGGCGAAAGCTGCACTCTCTAAAGCCAAAAACACAGCATCCATGGGACCGGACAACATCCCAGGCTGCATTTTACATGAACTTCAGAATGAACTGGCTACCCACTTAAGCACCATGTTCAATAATAGCCTCGCATCAGGCTTTGTGCCCACTGAATGGCGCACAGCAACAGTTATCCCACTCCACAAAGGGGGAGCCACCACTGATCCTGGGAACTATAGACCTATTAGCCTGACAAGCCTGATCTGCAAAGCCATGGAATGTATCATCATGGAACTCATAAACAAAGACATTGGTAACCTCCAAACTCTGGATCCCACCCAGTTCAGGTTTGTGAAAGGCAGATCATGCCTCCTGAACCTGATCGACTTCTTTGAGGCAGTCACCAAAGCTGTAGATGAGAGTAAGGTGGTTCACACAGCCTATCTTGATCTCAGCAAGGCTTTCAACACCAACCCCTATTCTGGAATTATAGCTAAACTCAATAAACTAGGCATAAATCCCTACATCACAAGATGGGTTGCCAACTGGCTCACTGACAGAACCCACACTGTAAACGTTGCAGACTCCAAATCTGACCTCAAACCAGTGACAAGTGGAGTACCAAAGGATTCCGTCCTGGGACCGCTCTTGTTTGGTATCTACTTCTCTGAAGTACAGGCTAACACAGAAAGCCTCTGGCTAATGAAGTTCGCAGATGACTGCAAACTAGGAGCCATAGTCAAAATGATGTGAACATCCTACAGAAGGGTCACTCTGAGACAGATGCCTGGTGTCAGAGCCATGGCCTCAAGCTCAATGCCAAAAAGTGCAGTGTCATCCCCTTTGGAAAAAACTCTGTACCCATGAACTACCACATAGGCAGCAATCTACTTAACACCGAATGCATGATAAGAGACCTTGGGACCCAGGTGGACAGTAGTCTCTCCTTTGATAGTCACATTGCCACAGTAGTCAGGAAGTCCTTCTACGTGGCACACCTCATCATAAAAGGGTTCTCATCCAGGAAAAAAGAGGTCATCGTTCTCCTCTACTCGACACTCATTAGACCCACTATAGAGTACAACGCCCCTTTTGGAATGTACCTCACAAGACATCTGCAGCAGCTGGAAAGGCCACAGAAGTACTTCACAAAGAGGATTACTGGACTCAAACAAATGCCCTACACTGACCACCTCAAAAAATTCCAGCTTTACTCCGTAGCATATCGCCTACTCAGAGGTGATCTCTGCCTAACATATAAAGCTATGTCAAACCTAGAGCTGTTGGACATGCTACACCTAAAGAAATCCCAATCCCTCCGAGCTACATGCTCTAGGGACCTAAACCTTGCCACCACAATAAACAGGACATGCTGGAGGGATAGATTCCTATCCCAGGGACTTCCCATACTCTGGAACAGGCTACCCATCTATGTCAAGCAAAGTTCTTCATTAGCAGTCTTCAAGAAAAATCTTGATGAGTGGATGGGAAATAGGAAATACACCCCGGGGATAACTTCTGTGTCTCTGCTTGACAGTGGCACAGGAAAATAACTTTCTTGGGTGGTGTAAGCCAGGGAACCTTGTTGGCTAGGCTTGCATAGGCCCTTGGGCTGATAGCCTAGTATCTACCTATGAACTTATGAACCTATGAACATACCTTTCCTTTGTATGATTTGGCATTATTTATTTTTCTTTTTCCTTTTCTCTGTCTCTCTCTCTCTCTGTCTCTCTCTCTGTCAGTCTCTGCAATAGAGTGATTGAGTTTGTTGGCAGTGATTGCAGCCTGCTTTTGTAGGTATTTGCACATGAGCATGTGATGGCCTCTGCACCAATTAGTGGCCACCATTTGCTAATTGCCTGCTGTATAGTAATTGCAGTAATCACTGTCATAGCAACCCAGTACTATAAATTGCTAACTCGGGTAGGTGTGGCCCTTTCAGCTTTCCATGATGGAGATCATCCTTGTTTGCTGTGGACATCATTTTTTAAGACAGAAGGTTGGTATAGTTCTTATATCAGAAGCCAGGGGTGTAGCCAGTGATTTACATTTTGTACTCAGACCTAAATGTTGCTGCTTCCAGTACACACTTGTCAGTGTAGAAATGTACGCACCCCTCAAAATGCTAACCCAAGATACATGGGAGGATGTACTTTCTTTTCAAGTTTTACAATTAACTGCCATAGAAAGCTAGTTATTGAGATGTATTCCTTTGGCACAAGAGTTGTTTTTGAACTGCTATACTGTGAATATTCATTTACTCAGTTCTAAACAGGTTGTGCTTTTTTAGTGTTGACATTAGCACAAGCTGCTCAAGAAAACTGGACACATTTCAGTACTGTGAGTATGATTACCTACATCCTTGGTAGACCCTGCACACACAGGTATAGTCTACATTTGGGTAGGGGTGTAGAAGTACAGAGAGCATACATATTATTGCGTGAATTTTATCTTGCTGGACTTACAGGGTTGCTGTATACATGTTAGTTTATCAAGGCAAGTAGTCTGTCTGCGTAACTCCCAATTGTGGACCTGTCCATATGGTAGACAGAGATTAGCCTGCTATTCTTTGTCTGTGCACCACACAGGTCTTTTCAGCACTAGAGCAATGGCATTGTTACAGTTGGTTGCTACCAGTACATAGCTACATCCTTTTGTATTTCAGTGTTGTATTCCTACATAAGGGTATGCTTCCGGAACTCCTTCCAAAGCTATTTGCGCAGTGTGTAACAGCAGAAAGGCTGATATGCCTCTGTGTTTCTGCCTCTGCCAGACCTCCCAAAAACTCAGGTACATATTTGAACAGACTCAGGGAAAAGTAGAGAAAAAGTAAGGGACATCTTTAAAATATTAGTGCCATTAAGTTGAGACTTTGAGAGAACCAGAGCATATGGATTAATACACCTTTTCTGAAGTAAAAGAAGCATCTAACTCTTAATTATTGGCATTACTCATTAAGTGTAATTCACCACCTTTCTGGCCAAAGTCAGTAGTTTTCAGAGGGACTCAGAGGGACAGAGCTAAATTTTGTTTCAAAATCAGGGACATCCCTCAAAATTAGGGACAGTTGGGAGGTATGGCCTCTGCCCTAAACAGATATGCCAGTGTTTGTCCTGTTATGATACTGTGTGGGGGGTTGTAAAGTGATGGTGTAACATTATTTCCTGCTAGAATGGCTGCTTCTCTTATCACAGTCATGAAATGTAATCCCACAACAACTGTTGATAAAGATCCACAGAACAAGTTGTGTGGTATGGCATTCCTATTTTTCCTTTACATTTATTCATTCTGATGCATGGTATATTTATTTCAGCACCAACTTGTTGTATATATACTGTGGCTTAGTGGTACTTTATGCAGTGCAGTGTGTACAAGGTCCGGGGTTTGAGACTGACAGAGTTGTTTTATTTTGCTGCTGAGCAGAACAAGGGCCCTCACATACAGAGTGACTAAGGCAATTTTAAGCAGTTGTAAGTGGGTTTGCGCAGGTTTGTGTGATGCTTAGCAATGCTTAGCTAAGCGCAAACAAGTGCACACTCACGCAAACACGCTAACTACTGCTTAATAGTGCTTACTCCCGCTAACTCCCACACTCATTTCTTTGAAAGAAAAGAAAAATGGGGAGATAGGAAAGTGGTGAAAAAGGGGCACAAAGAGGGAAAGACAGTAGGGAAAATAGCTCGGATGTGCAGGATGGTGTAGGGAAGGTTCATAGCTGCCCATTTCTGTAACAGCAATAGCTGTGCATATGGAATAAATTTGGAGGTAAATATGAAACCTTCAACCCCTGAGAGAGGGGTGAGGACAACAAACTATGTTGTAATGCCAATTAAATTACATTTTATGTGCCCAGGGGACATGTGTGCAAAATGGGCAGCTATGTATGAGGCATATTTTTTTTTTTGGGAGCAGATTGCACTTTTTTTTTTCAGGTGAGAGTGGAATGTGGGGTAGGGGAAGTAGGTATATTTGGGGAGGTAGGTTGGGGAGGTAAACAGACAAGACAAACAAGACACATACAAGGGGGAATATGACACATGTGGTGGGTGAACACCATTGACAGGGAGGGATGTTTGGAAATCGCAAGCCCATGAGCCCACAGATGGCAACAGTGGAACTGAGATCTCTATCCATGGGCAGTCACCACTTCACCTTCACAGCCCAGAGGGTAGCTGTGCTGGGGGCTGTGTACGAGGGGCAGGCTGACCCAGGAGTTGTGCCACTCATGCCTCAAGCTGGCGTTGAGGTTCTGCAACAGAACACTCGATCTCTCTATGCACCACAGCCTGGACCGTTCAAAGGGTGATAGGTGGCCCACCTCCACCCACGCTTGCATGGGGGGGTGAGTCCCATCCCCTGCAGTGCTTCCATCTGAATGTGGCACAGGGCCAACGGAGGAGGAGGTCCCAGGCTGGGCACCGGACCTGCTGGTGCCAGGTGCCATGGCCAGCTGAGGTGGGACAGGTGGGTCCGTTGGGACCGGCCTTCCCATACAAACTATGTTTTGGAGAATTTAATAAAAATATGGGTTAGTAACAGTCAACAGCATTCCCAGTTAGTTATAACAGCATGCAGACGTACTTCCATTAACCCAACACACCAGAGTTTCAACAGTTGAAAGGCAAGCATAACACAATCATATACAGAACAATAGTGGACATTACAACAACATGCAGGTTTAATTGATGGCAACAGGCCACCAATATTGTGGTATTTGAACAGGGCACATGCATAGAAATAAATGCAAATATTTATAAACCAATAGGACATATGTCCCAACAAATGTTTTGAGATTAGTCATACCCATTGAGGTGTGGAATTGCATTTTATATGCACTTACAGTAGGGTTGAAAAAGATAGCTAATTTAACAACTTATATATCCTTCTAGTTTACACTACATTCCTATTAACTTCAGTTATATGCCCCTTACATGTATTATTACACTACCCGATGTCCTTCTATTGTGCAATTGGATTTTACTAGATCATTATATACATGACCTGTATATGACATACAAACTGTCCAGGATGCAGATGTTACTGCTACATATTTTGAGAGTTGCTCACACACACTACTGCTGAGATGGTACACTGACAGCTGTACTTTCATATAATTATCTACATATGTTCAGGTGAAATTATCAGTTATATGTGAACAGCTCCCTACATTTCTGGCATCACACTGATATTTCTGGGGAACACAATACAAAGCTACTCATGTGCCAGATTAACCTGTACATGCTGGGCATGAACCAACAGTTGAGGGCTGTAAATATTCATAAAAGCTACTGGCACTCCCTTCATCCACTTTATATGGGCCTACCCAAGTGTGGGTTAACACTGCTTAATACAACAGCACTATTTCTAAAATGCAACAGTACAACAACATATCAAAGAAAATCACACAGACGCACTCCTGGAAGTATACCTTTATTAAAGAATTATTACACCTTTATTTATTGGGTTAAAACACTTTTTTGAAGGCTCTCTCATTTATTTTATATAACAGTACATGCAGAATAATTATTAAAGAATTATTATACCTTTATTTATTGGGTTAAAACACTTTTTTGAAGGCTCTCTCATTTATTTTATATAACAGTACATGCAGAATAATTACTAACCTGCCTGGTGACGCAGTCTTTGCAGCCCTATCTTCATGGGCTTGCTGATTCATAGCCTGGACACCTGCAGCTGTTAAGTAAATGCAGTGATATTGAGACATACCTATCCATAGTTAGACAAGCATAGAAATTCTTAACTATTTAATACAATGGCTACTTACTCAGTACTGGAGCATTTGCCATCCCATGGGCCTCCTGGATCCACTGGTCCAGCTGATCCTCCTTACGTCGCTTCAGGTCAGAGTAATGATGCCTGACCTGCTCACCAGTCCGAGGAACACCAGTGGCACTGGTGAGATCATGAGCTAGACAGTTTTAGGCCTCCATTTTGTATTGGGTGCCCTGGTACTGGACCCTCAGGAGTCTTTCCTCATGGTTGTGGACAAGGAGCCAAACCATTACTTTGATCTCCTCAATGCCCCAACGTTGGGCTCGAAATCGAGTGCCTTCTCCAACACCGGCCATGCTGACTGCAGAAGGGAGATACAACCAGTTACGGTAAGTATTCACACCTGTAGAGCTTAAATATGCCTCATTTCCCACACTTATTTGTAATTGGCCAGTTTTGAAAAAGCTCAACTGTAAGCTCACCTGCTTAGCTGATGTTAGCAATGTTTAATATTCCTTTAATAGATATGTGTCTGTTGAAAGTGCACGGTTATGAAATACTGCAATGCTTAGTTGTTATGTACTGTGACTATAGTGCACAGTATCCCGAGTTCGAGCCCTGTCACTGTTTTTTTATTTTCCTGCTGGCCAGACCTGAATTGTTAAGGTACAGTAAAGGAGGTGTGGCTGTGTTTAGCCGACTTTGCTCAACTTTGCCCGACTTTGCTCAGCATTGCTCAACGTTGCCTGACATTGCGCTGGTTAGCGCGGTGAGCAGCTATGCCCAACATTGCGCTGGTTAGCGCGGTGCACAGCTATGCACAAACATGTTCTGTTTGCGCTAGTTTGCATGATGCGCAGCTCCGCACAAAGACATTGCGCTAGTCAGCTACAAGCAATTAAATATAAATATGCTCAATACTGGTAAAATATGCTTAGCAGTGCTTTACATTGCTTAAAATAAGTTCTTCATGCATCAGTATGCATAACCATTTCACCTTCCTATATATAGATATATATATATATATATATATATATATATATATATATATATATATATATATAGACATGTAATTCGTTCACTACTGCATATAACATTTCAATGTTTTTTTACAAAACTTTAAATAATACATGTCAGGAAATATTTTTGTATACAGATTTCCAACAGAAAATGAAAAGTGCAGTGGTGGGACTCGAACCAGGAATGCCTCCTCTTTGTGCGGAAGCTCTAACCACTACGCTATCGTTATTTTGCTTAATTTGCATATATTTTTCTTATTATCCTCTTCGGTGTCTAAACTGCTAACTGTAGCTAAGCAATGGGCAAACCCACGTAAACACGCACAAATATGGGCAGCTATATTGGAAAGGAAAAAAAAAACATTTCTTTTACTATTTATATTTGTACAGGGTTTTCTATATGGGGGAGTGTAGTGTTAGAATGTACACATGTGAGCGGACTCGCTCATGTAACTAGACATTTCCCGAGTTTCAAACTTGCAGGGGCATGGATTTTTGGACTGATCGGCAGTCTGACATGCCCCCTACACTCATCCACGCTCCATGTTAGCTTTAGAGTTGAGGCAGTGCGTCCTCATTTATATGCATGGCACGCTGCCATCTTACTCTTAGACTGGCTCTTCCGTGTAAGACTAATTTAGTCTTACACGGTAGATTAGTGAATCCTGGGGAGTAACTATTACTTTTGTAATATTTTGTAAACAACTTACAATATCTCAGCAACCACTCAAATTACACACATATTGTCAGTAGCATTGTGTTCATCTAGCTGAGAGCATTCATATGAGGCTAAGGAGTTCTGTCTGTGTTACTTGGTTGTTGAGATATTTATTAAAAAATGTGAAAATTATATATCTGTAAATTACTATCATAAAAAACAATAGTTAATATCTATTTTCCTGTACTAGACCAAGGTCAAATATTAATGCAGTTGAGTTTGCTATTGTGTAAGCTTTAAGATGAAATCTTTGAAAACCTCATACATGACATGGTTTTGGAATTATTGATGCAAATATGAACAAGCAATATTTGACACCTACAAGTGACACTAAGAGTTAACTGCAGATGCACCTTGAGGTGTCACTCGGATGTAATGAGTTAAGAATGACAGTGACTACAATGACGATGGCAATGGTGAGGAACCTGGACCTCCCCCTCCCCTAGCCATCCTGTCTACAGCCCAGTGGAATCATCAGCACAACTGGTATGGGGACAATTATTGGGAGGAGATCTGGGAGGTCATGGCTGATGTATGCCAAACACAGCTGAGGGACATGATGGGGTCCTGCTTTGAGGATATCATGTACTATGCAGAATTCATTCTGTTTGATAGCTCATGAGATCATTCGGGATAGTGAATTCCATCAGCCTGGTCCCTCCAGTCCACAAGTATTGTCTGTGTTCCCCACTTGTGTTGTGCTGCCTATATATGCACTCTTGTGCAAGCATACCATATATAGGTCATGCTTATGTGTTATCATGTGACATTTACTTCAGTTTCATTATGTACACGGCACACATTAACATTTTACAATGTCCACACACATTCAACACTCGATGCATTGTGGCAGTTAACCTGTAGATACTACTGCAAAGAGGTAGCCTGTACACATGTGCGTTACAAGGGTGACTGACAGGAAACATACGTTGTCCATTCCTCACCACTAACAGTGTCATATGCCTTGGATTTCTTTTTTGACATGTCAGGTATGTGCAACATACAGACATGTCATTCCATGTGTTTTTAGGATGACAGTTGTCATGGTGTCCCACTGTCATTATGTGGTGTTATGTCATAGTGTGGCAATACTGATACAATATAGAATCATATACAGGTATATCCTGTCTGTGTGCAGTCCTCCTTATATGACTGGATCAAACAACGTAACATTAATCTGTACACAATGTTACAGATAACACATTCTTTTTCAGTAGGTTATGCCATGTTTGTTGTATGTAGCATTTCCACACCCATTACATAATGACATCGGTGTACACCTTCCACAAATAGCTGAACAAGTGAAATGACTGTACATGTGTGTGTGTGTATAGTCAGATACATACCGACACATAAATGTACCTTTGACATGTAGGCATTCAGTGATTTACTGCTGATGTGCAGTAATGTTATTCATGGGAGTGTCCACTGCTTCATAATGACCAAGGTGGTTGACATACACCTGCATTTCCTTATTTGACATTTGCATGGCAGTATATGTGTATGTGCTTTTAAATACCTATGCATGTTGATGTGACATGATTGCACATTACCGTGTAAGTGTGTTTTATACATGTCCAGTTTTGTGGACATCACCAATCCATCTGGCCATTTGACATACATTTTCCATTTTGTTAAATGTATGTCTGTTGGGCTTGTAGAGCACCCTATGTGCTTTACACATGAATTTGCATTGTGTCAACTTAACTTGTCCTGCTTTCATGATGTGGGCCTAGGTTGTCCACTTCCCTCCCACATTCATATTTCACAATTATTTTTTGCAGGTGTGTCTGCCTTTATTAAACCTACTGATCATTGACATGTATTAATATGATACAGTGAACATATGTCTCATGTATGAGTATTGTACAATGCAGGACATGTGCACACAAGGTGCCGGACAGTACTTGCAATATGTCCTTGTTCTCATTATACTTGTGTGTTACCTAGTGTAGTTTTTTATTCACAGCCATGTGCATAACCTGCTATATTTGTTATGCTGCCCTATGTTTTTGAACATCTTATTACATGTCATTGGTGTATGTATGTGTATTGACCTTGATTTCATGTATATTCCATTTATGCCACTGACAGATGTAAATACACATCTACACCTATGTGCTGCCATTAACAGAACATATGTGTGTAACATATACACATTCCATTACACATTTGTTTGGGTTGTGTAAACCTACTTGTGCACAGTGTATGTTGCTCTTCTACAGTACTTTGGTTTGGCATTGTGCTTGGTTGTTTGCCTTTCACATGCATGGTCATTGGTTTGGTTCTGCCATGGTTAGATCTGCATTTGCTCATCTGTGATGTTGCTTGGCTTGTATTTGCAATGCTGATAGACTAATTGTATATGTATGTATTTATCCAGTGTGTGCTGTGATCCTAATTTATTACCCTGGAACACATATCTATCATTGGTCGTACACATAGAGGTATGACTGCCAAACAGTTTGCGACATGTCATAACATGACACTGCATAGGTAGATATGCTTTTATGCATTTCACCATGGCCAGTATGCATCCCAGCCCTGTTTGTCAACTTTCCATTGCCAGTATGATGCAGTGTGCTGTCTGTGTAACTTAAGAACTATTATTTCAAACTTTTGTCTGTCTTGTGGTGTGCTGTTTGTTCTATCTGTATACCTGCTGTGATTACCTTCTCCTCCTCTTTCCCTTTGTTTACCTTTCCTTCTATTCTTAAAAAAATGGGGCCTATTCCCACCAAAAAAAAAAATTGCCCATACCCCTCTGACTTTCTTTCAGATTTTCCAAATCCAACATCCCTCTTGTGTGGCCCTCTTCTTTACTCATACCCCATATCATTTTCTACATCTCCCAATTTCATTGGAACTGTGCATTATCTGTGCTCCCCACACAAGTCCCAAACCCATTGTTAGCAAATGCCAGCTATGGTGGTGTGGCCATGATTGCCCTTCACCTTTAATTTTTTTATTAGAAAATGTACAGATTCCATTGGAATCCATAAGTCCAAGCTGATATATTTCAATGATACATGTATTATGGCGATATCCTTAGCTGTTGAGTTTAGTGTAAAGAGTGCTATCTATATTTATCTATCTAGCTTTATATATATATATATATATATATATATATATATATATATATATATATATATATATATATATTTATATTACAAATACCCTTGCACCTTTGAAGCACGTTTTTTTAGTGGATGACGTACAGAAATATCTGTAGTTTTCCGAGATGTCTACTTCTGCAATATTATGTTACAAATGCCACGCAGCTGACATTGGGATAGTTGGCATTTTTAACATTTTTTTTGTATTTTTTTTTTGTTATCATAACAGAGTCAGTTACACTCCATAGTTGTCCTTACTGTATAGATTCTGATATATATATTTCCGTACAACTATCAGGCTTCTTGAATTGTGATCACCCTTCTGTAACTTTGGTACTGTACAGTGTGATTGGACAACTATTTCTTATTAATTATGGATTGATACTGCAATACTCCATTGTGCACGGAGCTATTCTAAGTTTCTTGCCATACATTAACATTTTACAATGTTATTTACAAGTTTCATACTGATATCGGAGTAGTGCGCTGGATTCATTGAGCTTTATAGAATCTGGCCCAGTATAAGACTATGATTGCAAACCTTGGCACATCTCACTGAATAAATGAATGCATATTCCTTAGCTTGCTTCTCAGCTTTTGATAGTGTTTTTGCAACATTTTATTCTTTTATTTTCAAATTACATGCTCATAGCTGATTATTTACATTCCAAAAAAAAAAAACAACGGAACACCTGGAGCTGGAATCTAAACACCCAGAAATAAAGTGAAATCAACCAGGTAACACAAGTCACAAGAACAGTTTATTATTAAAACCACAGTTAAGTGCTTTCATCTGTAAAAGACATCTTCAGAACCATTAACAAGTGTAACAACACCCACCATTGCACCCAATAAAAACAATGACAGATTGACACACCACCAAAAAACTAGACAATAACAGAACATAAAGTAAAAAAAAAAAAAAAAACACCAGTACTGTTAATAAATGAAGCTTCATAAATACTAAATCAAAATCACTATACTATCAACCAATGGCCAGTGTAAACTAGTTTCGGTAACCAATAAAAATGTGAGGCTGTTTAAGAATGCTATTGGTTATAAAAATGGTAATTGCCACAGTAAAAAAAAGTATATTTCCCCTGGACATAAGCTATTATTTATAGTGTTCCAAGCTACCTCTCAACCTCCTAAGGCAAGAAATCTAGGGAAAACCTTAAATAATGGGAGGACAAAGTTCCAAAAATAGGGACTCATTTTAAATATTGCACTTATAAACATAAAAATTTGCCAGAATAACGAGATTTGTGTTAGTATGCATTTTCTATAGGAAATGAAGTTTGAAACTGAAATGCACATCATTATTTAGTGATTTCAATCCTCAATGATTTGCCAGAAAATGACAAATTTATGACGAACAGACCAAAACAATGAGACAAAAATCTGGACATTCTATGAAAATGTGTATAGTTGAGAGGTGTGATTCTATGTAGCCTGTTTTGAATGGTGTAACATTGCTCATATGACTGCCATTGGTGCTACAGTTTAACAAAGGCTAAAATTAATAGTTTATTGTTTCTTGGGATATATAGGATCTGTTGGCTTTTTTTTTCCTTGTACTAAAGCCAAAGCCATTATTTGTCTAATATTGTATGTGTGATATAAAACATGCAGTTTGACAAGTCTGTTTTTTTTAATTCCATGAAAAAAAAAGAAAATAAGGGCTTTTGCACCACCTGCCATTGCAAATTAAAACTGCTTTAATGTACAGAATAACTGTAATTAAATGCTTAAATTAGCAAATGTTTACTAAAGTTGATTGAATTTTATATAAATGTTAAACGTATCTGATTTTTGATTTGCTGACAATTCTGAAAGCTAAAAATACAAATGAAATAATTTTTCTAGTTTCAGAAATGAAACAATTCTGGAAATGATCAATCGCACATGATAAGACACACTGCAATTGCTTGGTCCAGCAGTGCAAAGCTGGTGTCAGAGTATTCTTTGTTGATTTGTACAAAGCTGGTCTCGGGATATTCTTTGTTGATTTGTGCAAAGCTGGTGTCAGGGTATTCTTTGTTGATTTGCCCAAGTAGTTTGATCCAAAAGTTAATAATTTAGGGAATAAAGTGTCACACACTGTTTAAACTTCTGACAAGAAGGGATCTTTACCTCCAGTACATAATTTGAATGAAAATGAAAACCACATATCAGTGATGCAGTTTGTATGTAAAGGCTGAAATAAGTGTACCTGCAGATGTCTAGTAAAACTGGAACCATCTAAAAACTCTTCCTCTTGACTATGCTGTTACCTACTTCAGTTCTTCCTTCATTAATATACTCAATAACTTTGATCCCCCTAGAACCAAAAGAGTTAAATGAGCCATGTGGCTTTCTAAAGATACTATAAAGCTCATGCACTCCCACGATAAACAATGGAAACTTCACCAAAAGCTTAACACAGTAAACTCTCTCACAGAATATAAACTGTGAAATTTAGTTAAAAAACTTATTGCCTCCAACCAAAAATCTTACTGCTCAAAGCTCCAAAATAATCATAAAACTAACCTCAAAAATGTTGGAGCTGTATCTCTACCCTCCTAAACCCTGTTACAAAAGTCACCCCTTGCCCTGACTCTAATGCTCCTGACCACATCATAGCCACCAACTTTAACTCCTTTTCATTAACTCAATAGCCAAACTAGCTACAACCTTCCATACTAACAAATCTCCTGCTCCTACTACCCCCACACACCTCTCCTTCTTCCACCAATATTATCCTCCCCCCTCCTTTCTCTGTCAAACCTATCCCTATCAATACTATAAAAAACTTCTCTATAAACTAAAACCCTTTTCTAATCCCCGACAACCTTCCTTTCCACTTTCTCAAACTAGCCACAGAGGGCATCGTTCTCCCCATCTGCATACTAATTAACCGCTCCAGTCAAGAATCCTATGTACCCCTTCTCTGGAAAAAGGCCTTCATCATTCCATTACATAAAGGAGGTAACAATACTGACATCTCCAATTTGTGCCCTATAGCCATCCTTTCTCCTATCTCAAAAATACTTGAAAAATGTATTCACCTTTAACTCTTACCTTGCCTTCTTGACAATCATCTCCTCACACCAACACAACACGGTTTTAGACCAGGCCCCAGTACCACCACTACCCTGCTATCATTCCTTGAAAAAATCAACCAGGCACGAGACTCCGGAAACATAGTTTCTTCCCTTTTTGTAGACATATCCAAGACCTTTGATACTATTTCCCACACCTTACTACTCTCTAAGCTCTCACTCCTTAATTTCTCCCCCACTACCATCAATTGGTTCTCCAGTTACCTCTCAAGCAGGCAACAAGCTGTTAAATGGAATAACTCTACCTCGTCCTATCTAGACACACTTACAGGCGTCCTCAAGGTTCAGTACTGGGTCCTTTATTATTTACCATCTTCATAAACAACTTCCATCTTTGCATCCTCAATTCTAAACTTGTCCAGTATGCTGATGATGCAACAATCATCTGCTCTGCTAAATCTCTTTCATCTCTCCTTCAAGCTACTCAGGCAGCCTTTTCTAGCACAGAGACCTGGATGATTAATAATCATCTAGCTCCCAATCCATTCAAATGCAAAATTATGATATTCACCCCAACCAAGAGCACCATAACAGACAAAAATTACTTTAAAATAACAATCTATAATACAACACCAACTGAAGTAGTCTCCAGTACCAAGCTTCTCAGAGTCATTATTGATGAACAACTTAAGTTTGATATTCACCTCCAGTCTAACATTAAGAAAACTCATCAGAAGCTTGGTATGCTTTCCCACCACAATCACTTTCTGACCTCTTCCTCTAAGCTTACTCTTTCCTCTAAAACACAAAAATGAACACTGTTTCACCGATTGAATGCTTTCTGATGAAGTCGCTGTTTGGAAGGAAGAAAGCGCTCAATTGGTGAATTACGTTTTGTGGAATAATAAACTGTTATTTTTCTGTGGTGCAGCTGTGTTCATTTCTGTGTTTTAGTGGTCTTTACACTGCTTTTGGCTCCAGTTTTTCTGGTTGCTATTTCCTCTACCTACCTTCTCCCCTCTCTCATGTATGGCACTCCCATCCTTACCAATCTCCAACCCTCCCTCAAAACTAAACTGGTATCCTGCTATAATAAAATTGTCAAGTTTGCTACTGGCTCCAGGTCCTCCTCTCATTACTGTGACTCACTGCACTCCTTAAATTGGCTAGAACTCCGCCACTATCTCTCTTACATTCAAATCTCCACTGCACACAAACTCATTTTCAAGCTGTCTCATTGCCCATCTCTAGCTTCTACCTTTACCATGCATCTTCCTGACCAATTCTTAAGATCTAATAATCAAAACCTACTCAAAGTATACCAACCATTATGCACTCCTGGCCAACTCATTTTATTCTTCTTCCTAGCTGGAAATGGAACTCACTTCCTCCCCACATTTGTACTACCCAAAACCCCTCTACCTTCAAATACTTGCTTCACTCTGACCTCTCCTCCAAATGGGAATGCTTCTGCTCCCACCCCTCCTAATTTATGTACCATACACTCACTTTCATTTTGTACCCCATCTCTGTCCTCTTCCTAACACATCCCTACCTTTCTCACCACTCCCTCTTCTCCCATCCCCAGTTAGCCCCATTTTTTACTATTAATTAGACAACGGGCAAACTGTACATCAACACCTGATTGGAGAATGAGCGTTCTCCAGCAGGGTGTTAATGCACAAGTAATGCCCAGTGAAAAACGAGTCTGCCACTTCATGGCAGCTTATCAAGCCGCCATGGAGCTCGGACTAAAGAAACGGAATGGCCACCATTATTTTACACTCACTAAGCAGCAGTTTTGCTGTTTAGCGAGTGTAAAACATTAAAATAAAAGAAAAAGGTAAGTATGTGTCTGCATGTGTGTGTGTGTGTGTGTGTGTGTGTGTGTGTGTGTGTGTGTGTGTGTGTGTGTGTGTGTGTGTGTGTGTGTGTGTGTGTTTATGTCTGTGTGTGAGTGTATGTGTGCATGTCAGTGAGAGAGAGCTGTTATTTTACACTAGCTAAGCAGCGCTTTTGCTGTTTAGTGAGTATAAAATAAAAAGAAAATACAGCGTGTCTGAGAGTGTATGTGTGTATGTGAGTAAAAGAAAGATAGCGATCGAGTTTGTGTGTGATTTTCTGTCTGCAAGTATGTGAATGGGTGCATGAAAGCAGAGAGACTGTGCGCATGTATGTCTGCCTGTGAGAGAGAGAAAGAGAGAGAGAGAGATGGATGTAGAGAGTGAGAGAGAACGCGAGAGTGATGTGTGAGTGAATGCATGTATGTAAGCTGAGGGGACTGTCTGTATATGCTATGTGTGTGAAAGGAGAAGAGACTGTGCATATAAAAAATAATATAGTCCTTAAAAAAATAAATAAACAAGTAAAACACAACAATTTTACAGTGAGCCCATTGTCTAAGTGCAATAATGCCCTCCAGGGTTTATGCTAATGTGTAATTAATGCCCTTCCAGGGGTACAGCACCCCTGGGCGGGCATTAATTACACATTAACAGACACCCTGTCGTGCATTATTGCTTATGTATAATACATTACATTTTACCTACACCACAACATCCTGTACTAACCATTAGTCTTATCTGCCATAAATTTGTATTACTCTAATGATTTTATATTTTTAACAGTCTGTTAATCCAGAAGCAATTGTACATAATATTGTTGTTATAAATGACTGATTGTTCTTTGTTATTGTTTCACTGTATATATGTATACATGAGTCCACTTGGAGCTTTTCTCCCTGGGCCTCCATTGAAAAAGTGCTCATTCTGGCCCAATGGACTATGCTGGTTAACAAACTGCAAATAAATAAATAAAATAAATAAATAAAAACTTATTTTACAATCAAACATAATGCAGTACAGCATTTTAGACTAAATAATGTGATGGATTTACAGGGTTAATGACTGATACTGTTTTATATATGTCTACTGAACAAAATTCAGTTTACATGAAAGAAATAAAGAATGACAGAAGATATTATTCTATCAGAAGAATAAAGAACTACAGTGCATATGCTGTCTTTTGCAAAGCAATCAGGGTACTTGTCTTTTCTCTTTCTATCTCTCTTTTTTTTTTTTGGTTCCCCCACTCTGCTGTCTACCATCTGGCAAGGCCTGGAACCCCTCCTCAGTTTTCTTCAGCAAACACACCGAGGACATGACCATTTTTCCTTCATAGCCTAGGCCCCAACCAGAGCAATCTTAGGGGAGTTGTCAGAAAGGAGTTCAGCATGACTCAGTGTAGCACCACCCTGATAACAGAAGAAGGCCACAAAACCTGGACCGAAATACAAACGGCAGGGGAGTATCCATATTCATCAAGGATACCCACACCTCCAGGTTAGTGGCACAGCACGATGCTTCAGAGATCATCCACGTGCAACTAACAATGGGCAAAACTGCTATACAAATTATAGCTTTCTACAGATCACCCACCATGTCCCAGGACCCCCACTCCGTATTACTGGAAACACTGGGAAACATAAAGGTCCTACCAAACACCCTGATATTGGGTTATTTCAATTACCCAAACATTAATTGGGAGAACTACTCAAGTGCGAACTCCCTTTCCCAACATTTCCTAGAATTTATAAACTCAAACACCCTGGATCAACTGGTCAGCACCCCCACCAGAGGTGGCAACATATTGGACCTGGTCATCACCAACATGGGTGACCGGTGTTCCACACCAGATGTCAACCCCTCGCTGGTTAGATCTGACCATAAACTAATTGCTCTGGATATCCACATTCCACCACCAACCCTGGTCAAAGAAACCACCGTGAAAAACTTTTCAAAAGCAAACTTCACATTACTTAAGACTGAGGTGGGAAGTTTCAAAGCCCCCATGCTAAAGGATAATGCTGTCCAAGCTGCAAAATCCATTACTAATGCACTCTACAGGCACCTACAAGAATGCATGGATCATGCTATCCCAAACAAAACCAAGACTCAATCCTCCAAGAAAAGGAAACCAGTCTAGTGGACCCCTGCCATAAACAAGCTATACAATAGAAGGAGGAAACTAGTACAGAAAAGAGTAAAATCCCAAGAAGGGAAGACATCCCTGATCAGTATCAGCAAGAAACTACATTCCCTCATAAAATTATCCAAGGCTAGCTTTGAAAGAAAAATTGCCAAGGACTCCAAAGATAACCACAAGGCATTCTTTAGCTATGTCAAGAATCTAAGTGGCAATTCTCAGATCTGCTCGGAGTTAGTGCAGAATGGCACAAAATACACTGAACCAACCGATATAGCCAACATCCTGGCAGACAGGTTCAGTGAAAACTTCACCCCCCTCTCACCCCCAAAAGGGCTCATAACTATACCAGAAGAATGTACTGCTCCTGAAATCACAGACACTCAGGTTAAAACAGCCCTCTCATCATCCTCTTTTGGCTTTTCCCGTTAGGGGTCGCCACAGAGGATCATCTCTTTCCATTTCTTCCTATCCTCTGCATCTTGCTCTGTCAAACCAACTGCCTGCATGTCCTCACTCACCACATCCATAAACCTTATCTTAGGCCTTCCTCTTTTCCTCTTACCTGGCAGCTCCATCCTTAGCATATTTTTTCCCAATATACCCATCATCCCTCCTCAGCACATGTCCAAACCAACGCAATCTCGTCTCTCTTGCTTTGTCTCCAAACTGTCCAACATGAGCTGACCCTCTAATATACTGATTCCTAATCCTATCCATCTTAGTCACACCGAGTGCAAATCTTAACATCTTTAACTCTGCCACATCCAGCTCTGACTCCTGCCTTTTCATCAATGCTACTGTCTCCAACCCATATAACATAGCTGGTCTCACTACCCTCTTGTAGACCTTCCCTATCACTCTTACTGGTACCCGTCTATCACAAATCACTCCTGACACTCTTCTCCACCCATTCCACCCTGCCTGTACTCTCTTCTTCACCTCTCTTCCACATTCACCATTACTCTGAACTGTTGATCCCAAGTACTTAAACTCGTCCACCTTTAGCAACTCTACTCCCTGCATCCTCACCATTCCTCTACCCTCCCTCTCATGTACACACATATATTCTGTCTTAGCCCTACTGACCTTCATTCCTCTGCTCTCTAGATCATATCTCCACCTCTCCAGAGTCTCCTCCACCTGATTCCTACTCTCACTACAGATCACAGTGTCATCTACAAACATCATAGTCCACGGGACCTCCTGTCTGATCTCATCTGTCAACCTTTCCATCACCACTGCAAATAAGAAAGGACTCAGAGCTGATCCTTGATGTAATCCCACCTCCACCTTAAATGGATCTGTCACTCCCACTGCAGTCCTCACCACTGTCACACTACCCTCGGCCATATCCTGTACCACTCTTACATACTTCTCTGCCACTCCCGACTTCCTCATACAATACCACAACTCTTCTCTAGGCATCCTGTCATATGCTTTCTCCAAGTCTACAAAGACACAATGCAACTCCTTCTGACCTTCTCTGTATTTCTCCAATAACACTCTCAGAGCAAACATTGCATCTGTAGTGCTCTTTCCTGGCATGAAACCATACTGCTGATCACTAATCATCACCTCCCTTCTTAACCTAGCTTCTACTATTCTTTCCCATAACTTCAAGCTGTGACTGATCAGTTTTATCCCTCTGTAGTTACTGCAGCTCTGCACATCACCCTTATTCTTAAAGATAGGTACCAAAACACTTTTTCTCCACTCCTCAGGCATCCTCTGACTTTCCAAAATGTCATTAAATAATCTAGTTAGAAATTCCACTGCCATTTCTCCTAAGCACCTCCATGCTTCCATTGGTATGTCATCAGGGCCAACAGCCTTTCCATTCTTCATCTTCTTCATAGCTGCCCTTACTTCCTCCTTGCTAATCTGTTTCACTTCCTGATTCACTATCCCCACATCATCCAACCTTCTCTCTCTCTCATTCTCTTCATTCATCAGCCTCTCAAAATACTTTTTCCATCTACTCAACACACTCTCCTCTCTTGTGAGTACATTTCCCTCACTATCCTTTATCACCCTTACTTGCTGCACATCTTTCCCAGCTCTGTCCCTCTGTCTAGCTAATCGGTACAGGTCCTTTTCTCCCTCTTTAGTGTCCAATCTCTCATACAACTCTCCATATGCCTTATCCTTAGCTTTCGCCACCTCTCTCTTTGCCATGCACCTCATCTCCTTATACTCATGTCTACTTTCTTCATCTCTTTGACAATCCCACTTCTTTTTCGCCAGCCTCTTCCTCTGTATACTCTCCTGTACTTCCTCATTCCACCACCAAGTCTCCTTGTCCTCCTTCCTCTGTCCAGATGTCACACCAAGCACCTTTCTAGCAGTCACCCTTACTAGTTCTGCTGTAGTTACCCAGCTATTTGGTAACTCTCCACTGCCTCCCAGCACCTGTCTTAACTCTTCCCTAAACTCCACTTCACAATCACCCTTTTTTAACTTCCACCATTTAATCCTTGGCCCTCTCCAAAGCCAAAAATACAGCATCAATGGGACCAGACGGTGTCCCAGGCTGTGCCCTACATGAGCTCAAAGATGAACTAACCCCTCACCTAAACACACTGTTTAAACTCAGCCTCTCCACAGGCTACATGCCCACAGAGTTGCGCACAACAATGGTTATTCTGCTCTACAAAGATGGAGCCACAACGGACCCCAGGAACCATCGCCCTACAAGCCTGACTAGCTTGGTCTGCAAAGCTATGGAGCACATCATCATGGATCTCATTAACAGAGACATTGGAAACCTCCAAACACTGGACCCTACCCAGTTCGGCTTTGTTAAGGGCAGATCATGCCTCCTAAACCTGGTGGACTTCTTTGAGACAGTTACCATCACTATGGATGAGGGAAAGGTGGTCCACACAGCCTACCTAGACCTTGGAAAGGCCTTCAACACCATTCCCCACTCAGGTATTATAGATAAGCTCACCAGCCTGAACATAAACCCCTACGTCATGAGATGAGTTGCCAGCTGGCTCATGGACAGAACCCAAATGGTAAGAGTTGCAGGAGCTAGGGCTGAGTCTAAACTGGTTACAAGTGGCTTTCCCCAGGGCTCAGTCCTAGGACCCCTCCTGTTCAGCATATACTTCTCAGAGGTACAGGCAAGCACAGGAGGACTATGGCTGACCAAGTTCGCAGACGACTGCAAACTAGGGGCTATAATTGACTCTCTGGCTAACATAGACATCCTCCAATAGGGTCAAACTGAGACAGATACCTGGTGTCAAAACCATGGCCTCAAGTTAAATGCCAAAAAGTGCATAGTCATCCCCTTTGGAAAAAATAAAATACCCACAAACTACCACATAGGTGGTAGCCCCCTAAATACGGAAGACATAATAAGGGCTCTGGGGACCCCAGTAGATAGTAACCTCTCCTTTGATAATCACATTGTCAAAGTGGTTAGAAAATCCTTCTACATGGCCCACCTAATCACAAAAGGGTTTGCATCCAGATCAAAAGAGGTCATTGGGCCCCTCTACACATCACTCATCAGACCCATCATAGAGTACAATGCCCCATTTGGGATGTACCTTACAAGACACCTGCAACAACTGGAAAGACCACAGAAGTTCCTCACCAAAAGGATCACTGGCCTCAAGCAAATGCCCTATGCAGCTCGACTGAAGAAACTCCAGCTGTACTCGGTTGCATACCGCCTACTCAGAGGTGATCTCTGCCAGACAAACAAGGCCATGTCCAACCCAGAATTGATGGACATGCTCCACCTAAAGAAAACCATATCCCCTCGAGCCACACGCTCCAGGGATCTAAACCTCACTACAACAATAAATTGGACGTGCTGGAGTGATAGATTCCTGTCCCAGAGACTTCCCATGCTCTGCAACAAGATTCCAGTCTACATTAGGCAGAGCTCTTTGCTAACCCTCTTCAAGAGAAACCTTGACGAGTGGATGGGAAACAGGAAGTTTACCCCAGGGATCACTTCAATGGCTCTGCTGGACAGAGGCACAGGGAACTAATCTATGGGGGCAGCAAAAGCCAACACATTCCGGCTAGGCTTATAAATGCCTTCGGGCAGATAGCCTAGTACCTACCTATGAACCTATGAACCTATGAACGTAAGGGTTTTCTTGGTATTTCTTACCCACAATCTCACCCAAGTCCCAGCATGTAGTGATGTCATTGTGGCAGTTATCTAACAAGATCTGCTCCTGCATTCCCATGCTCTTGCTACAGAACTAGACACCCCAAGCTCCAAGAAGATCTCTCAGTAGGAGAATGTTCAGCTGGTTCCTCCTAAAGGACTGAAGCTGCTAATCACACCCATATCATATGACTCAGTCTCAGGGCTTCATTCATCTGCATAATGGATCACGTGCAATTGTGTTCTTTTAACTGAGATCGACATGGGCTTTTCAATGTTTTAGAATTGCTGGAGCAAGAGCCCTAGATCAGGCAAATATGAGAGAGACCCTTTTATTATTACTCCTAAAGACTACTGGAAAAAGGAAATATAGGGAAAAGTGCAAAAATGACAATCCACTTGGGCCCAGTTCTTGTTCAAGTTAAAGCATTTTAAAATTAATTCTAGTTCAAAAATAAGACTGAGAAGCTATCGTCATTTGTTCTGTATTCTCAGCAGTGTCAATTCTATTATTTCGAAAGTGGTTTGTCTTTTCTATTTGGTTGTGATCTTCTTTGTTGTGAAACTAGTTAAAATAATCTAGGCTAATAGAAAATGCTTCATTGTAGAGATGCATCAGGACATGGTTTTCATCAAATGTTGTTATTGATTAAAAGCAAACACCACATAATTCAATTAAAAAAAATAAGTACTTAAAAGTTACCATTTATAAATAACCTAACCAGGAAAATTGTTAACATAGAAATCAAAGGCAAGATTATATATAGCATTACAATTTACAGATAAATGTTGTGTTTCATTTATCTTAATCTGCTCATTAGATAAAACAGTCTCTGCAACTAACAAAATCCCATATTTCAGTGAAGTCCCTTGTTTGATATGCTACAAAGCAAGGAGGAACAGTGCAATCTGACAAGAACTCATACACACTGAATTCTCCATTAAAGGTTTAGGTGGAAAACAAAAGCATGTCCAAAGGTTTGAATATTGTGCACAGTAGATCATTTAATAGTCTGGTTCACACAACTGAGAATCAGAAAGAAAAGTGGGTTCGCAGTTTTTAGTCTTCACAACTCAGACTAACCTGCAAATTATTTGGTTCAGATCCTCCAAAGCATTTAATATATCCATGATATCCAGAAGACCCCAATGTCCCAAATAAAATTCCAGTTATAAGGTAACAAACTCCACAACAGAAACATCACTATAGAGCAGCAGCACTAAATCATATGACACAACATCTCCAGAATGTATTTTCGCATTTTTCATACTTATCTAAGAATGACTTCATAATTTTGACAGGCTGTAACTTCTCCAATAAACTGTAACCTTTACTTGACCTACAGTTTGCATTCAGTAATCACTTGACATGATAGCACACTAAAGCAACTGGTGTTTTGTACAGGGGTCCTTCCGCTACAGTCTTCTTTTAATCCTTTTATTTCAGACACATTTTCAGCAAGAATAAGCAAGAATGTAACTCTACCAGGTATGATAACTGTTTATTTTGCAGATGATTTAAACACGTGTGCGTGTGTCTGTGTGTGTGTGTGTGTGTGTGTGTGTGTGTGTGTGTGTGTGTGTGTGTGTGTGTGTGTGTGTGTGTTTGTGTGTGTGTGTGAGGCAGAGAGAGAGAGAGAGAGAGTAAGACACCATGTGCACACAGCAACTATAGAACAGAACAGCTGCAAGGAATAATGGATCCCTTGCCACAACATAATATGGGGATAACATGCAAAAACAAAATAAAGGCTGCCTTTACATTTAAGCTACTTTGTCATATGCCTTTTAAAGATCACAACAATAATACTGAGTAGTCTGCAACATAATGAATATATGTGGCATAAAGTTTAGGAGCAGTTGCTATGTTTTGGCCTACATCTACAGCCTTGTACTTATTTCACATTTTTACTATAAAGCCTTCATTTTTTTTTTATTTTATTTTTCATTTAACAAACAAAACACACATTATCCCATTACATAAGCTGAGTTTATTTTTATAACTGATATATTTTTATGTGTGTGAGTACAGTACATACATATACATCTGTGGTGTGTCTATTTACAAATTATGTTGATGTCTCATTTCTGCATTAGCACAGATATGAAATTGTAACAAAGCATTTCAGAAAAATGAGAGGACTTGCCAAATTATGGAAACAAGCATTGTTAGTGTCAGCAGATGTAGAAACACAGCCTCATAGAAGAATGTCCCATATGGTTGTGCACACCCTTATCCCTACTGGCCCTAGCAAAGCCCAGAACCTCTGAGCATGACATACGGCATTCAGTGATACTACCAAATCAGCATCATGATATTTAATGTATCTGAAACATTTCCACTAATCAAAGTAGCTGATAAAGGAAATTTAGGATTTACCTTTTGTAACCAGTCCCTGCACTATCCCACTTGATTTCCTATGTCCATAACCAATTAAAATGACAATACAAGTGGCCATCCTCCACATACAGTATCAATGATTCAAGTAATGATGCACATGGGTAGTTCTGACACCAACAATAGCCCTTCAAATCATGAGAATGGTTTCAAGAAAATTGCAGTTGCAGTTTATAAATAAAAGCTTGGTATTGTTTACCTTCTGTTCTGTTCTACCCTTATAAGCACAAACAGCATTTGTCATGACCATAATATCACTTAGATGTTATAATATAAATGGGTGTATGAGCATTACCAGATGGCGTGCATTCTGTAGATCTAGGAAAATGCAAGAGCATTTCTCCTGTTTATCATTGTTTGATCTGGCTTGGTCTACTTCATCCCCCATAATGACTAAGACTGATAAAAATGTCCCATCCTTCAGCTCCTCCTCTCCATCCATAATCCCCTGTACATCACCATCATTTTCCTCTAGATGTTGTTTTCCACTCCCCTATTGTGTTGAGAGGGTGGCCTAATGGTTGAGGTGTTTACTTTGCAAACAGAAGAAGCAGGGTTTGAATCTCACAAGGGAGAATTGTCTAGGCTTAAAATGGCTTGCAAGGGCAATTAGCCTAGTACTAATCTATGTGCTTACAAGAAAAAATGAACCTAGGTTTTTTTTTTGCTATTTTTAGCCTTTGTTGTATCGATAGCTCCCTGCTTTTTTTGAATTTTTGTTAATCATGTACATATCCTTCTTGCATCAGTCAGTCTGATTGTAAACATTGCTTTTCTTGATGATAAATTTGCTGTTTATATGCTGTACCCTTGTTCTTCCTTTGGTTCATGTTTTTTTTGTCCTTTTTTTCTGCACCTGCTCCTATTTTTGATAATAATAGTGCATTTGAAATGTCGCTACTCTATATTTGCTTTAAGCAGACAGTTTAGAGTATTTTTGCTATTTTATGTCTTATTCCAACCTTCATTGATTGAATGCTTAGCATAACAATGGATAAGGAATCAAGGTATAAAAAATGTAAGCACTTTGGGTATAAAGTTGTCACCACAGGGCAGGCAGGTGAAGTGCGCTGCATGCTTGAATGCTAGTCATACATCTCAACTGTCCAGATTTTTGCAGAATGTTAAACCAACTGTCCAGATTTTTGCCTCATATTTTTTGTCTGTTTTTCATAAAATTGTCATTTTCTGGCTAATCACTGGCAAATGATTGAAGACTGAAGTCAGAAAATAATGAAAGACATTTAAGTTTAAGATTTCATACCATTCAGCAAAGTCATGCTAATAAAAAAAATGTTACTCTATCAACTTTCTAAGTTAGTAAGATCAATATTTAAAAATTGTACCTATTTTAGGGCATTTGTCCTCCCACTATTTATGACTTTATCCAAGTTTCTTGCTTTGAGAGGCTGAGAGGGATGATGCTAGTCACCTCAGGGAAAGCTGTGGGAATTACTCCAACCTTGATAAGAATGCCCTTATTGACAGAATTAGTAAACTGATGTTTAAAGGTTTGCTGCTTAGGGATGAAGCCCAAGAGGTGCCCACTTTGGTTGTATTAAGATAATCGAATACTATGGACTAGACTATCAAAGGGAAAAAGGAAGCAGTCACCAATTCCTAGAAGCCCTTCCTTCCTATTTTTAGAAATGTATTTTGAGGAGAGAAAAAAAATGTTGGTTGAGGAAGACGTCTACAAATAGGCTGTTCAAGTGGTAGGAGACATGCCTCCTAGAGCTCTCAGGTTTGATTGCATCCCATGGGATAACTTTGCTTCTATTTCCAAGATGGACTTTTCTAGGCCCTCTACCAGAACCTTGCACTCGGATTCCAAACAAGTGTCAGTTTCAGTTAACGTTGACTATGTGAAGTTCTCAAATGTCATTTTGCAGATTCAGAAAGATCTGGGTCTCATCCTATTTTTCCTATACCTCTTTAGCAGATAGGGCTGGAATTTCCCTTCCCTGTCTCTGTCAGACATTGTCTTATTGGCCTGGTTATTGTTCTGATTACACAGAGCCTGCTAATCTCCCTATAGGCCCTGAGACTGGCAAGGTGTGTTTCTTCCTTGTTGTGCCATATTTGGAGCTGATGGATTTGGATCTGATGTATGTGGCTTCAAGGGTCTGTCTAACCAAAGGACCTGGGATTCAGCATCAGTACCTCTGATAATACTTTTTGTTCCATTCTTGAGAATGGAGTTCCTAGGATTTTAACATTTGGGCCTAAGACTGTTGGCATCAGCATCAGATCTGGGGCAGTGTTATGGATCAGAACTTAGTCTGCATTGATATTGTCGGTCTACATCTTTGTTGAACTCCTGGTACAAGTAGCACCAGTGCAGATGATTGGCTCCAGTGTTACAAATGGATGTATTTCTCATTAAGCATGCTTCACTAGCAGTCTTACCCATAAAACCTCTATATCTGCCATTTTGAGCCTGCAGGAATCTCTTGACACTAGGACAGTAGGTCTGAATGTCTCCATAAGAAAAGGATCATGGTATCTATACTTATTTAGGCCTTTGAGTCATCCTGTCTGATCATTCACTACTGAGGAGGCCCTCTAAGTGACCACACAAAATGAAGCATACTGAATCTCCTTTGTAGTTTCTAGAACCAGACACAGACACTGTCAGTGAAACCTCTTTCCCTTTGATCACCCAGTGTTTGGAGAGATTTTGCAACACTTGAGAAGATGTGAGGTAGGCAAACTCCACCTCACCAGCTTCACAGACGATTTTACAGAACTCTGTCAGATCTTTCCTTTTGCTTCCTGGGAAATTCTTCCCATTGAAGAAAAGGTGGTACTGATATCCACTGAAGCTTGAAAGAAACCTGACATGGTGGCTATTATACCAAGGAGGCTGGACAAGATTGTTATTCCCCTCCAATAACTAGGATTGTTTGATACAGTATTGCAGTGTACTCTGTCATCCCTATAGCAGCCCTCAGCAAATCATTAATTCCTCATAGTCTAGCAGTCCATCTTCTACAGAAAGAATCTTGAGAGTTGGATTTCACCAGGAGGCAGATCTATCCATCTTCAGTATGCATTTTTGTGGAGCTTAGCTACTGGGTAAACATACTGTGGTTTTAACATATTATTCTTTTTATTTTATTATTCTTGATGAGCTGTCCAATGCATTGGAGAAGGTATCTGATATGTAGCTTTTTTTGAAGTTCTTCACTGAGACAGCTGCCTTTTCTACAATGGATAATGTCAGCATGTTCCTGGTCCATACTGCAGCATATTGTGCAACAAGGTGTCCATAATATTTTGTTGTAGACATAATCACTCTGGTTCCTTTGAGCCAGTATCTACAACAGATTTGAAATTTATCTCCTGGTTTCTCTCATGGAAAACTCTTTTCTTGGTTGTCATTACTTCTGTATATGCATTTTAGAACTTCAGGCCTTGTGTGTGTTCTGCAGTAATAGAGTTCTCCATGCTAACAGTAGGTATGAAGAAATCTTCATTAGGCTATTAATCTTCCAAGATTCTACTCCAACTATAAAGGAGTGCAACAACTGTGACTATTAATAAGGCCACCCAGGTAGGTTTGCTGGGGATTGTGAGCAAGTGTTTGGGGAGTATAAACCAGACAATGCTAGATTGATTGATTGATTGATCGATCGATTGATTGATTTGCAGTTTGTTAACCGGAGAAGTTCACTGGGCCATAATGAGCCCGTTTTCAGTGGAAGCCCAGGGAGAAAAGCTCCACAGTGAAATAGAAATAGCATAGTACAAAGACAGTAGAATCATAAAGTACAGCAATACAACTGACAGTACTGGGTATTAACGCATTGTAAGGTAGTATCATACCTGGCAAATTACTAAACACGATTTATAGATAAGCATACAACTTTCCTATATATACCTACTTGCAAACACATATGCAAATATAGAATTAATAGGCTAGTAAAGGATATAGTTAAAAGGTTTTATAGGGATGTTAGTAAAGGATTATGAGCAAGGATAGTTCCAGGTAGTGGAGAGGTATGAGTAAAGTGATGATTTAAAATCGATGGCGTTAAGAGTTGATCTGAGAGATAATGGGAGTACATTCCATTTATTTGGCAAGGGAGAAAGAGAAGATAAGTTGTCCAGGAGGTCGTTTAGGCTTGATTTAAAAGTTATGTACTTAAAATAACAGTAGACCTGCAGGGTCATGATTCATCCTTATTAACATCTCACACATTGTCACTTGACATAGGTAGTTTTGGTGCAGAGACTGTGTCATATGCTTTGTTTTTAGTGTCTCACTCCAGATATGAAATAAAACTATGTCACCCATAGAATTATGTGCAGAGACTGAAGCTGAAGCATAGTAAAGTTTTACTGCTGTGGTGCAGAGTGATGGCTGGCAATTCAGTCCAAGATATCCAGAAGGAAGGACCACAAGCATACAGATATATCTTTGTGGTAAGTAAACAACTTTCATTTATTTTCATCAAAGCTGTGATTGACAGTATTGCCCATGCCTTTACTTTGTAAATGGTACTGTCATATTTCATGTACATCTTATGTTATCGATATAAATTAAACAGACTCATTGGACACATGCTCTACATTTGAAAGATGGCTAATTTTAAAGTGGTGGAGCATTTGCCATCTAACTGAACTGCTCAAATTCACAATGTTTGAAAGAAGTGCCTGACTGAGTCAAACCCTAGACTAGAACATGAAGCTGTTTTCCCTTACCACAGTACTGTTCGACTCTAAATGCAAACATTAAAATCCTTTTAATTCACTAATGTTTATAGACTGACAAGCTAACAGAAAAGTATATTTTTAATTAACTTTAAATGTGTCCTGAATTTTATCAATGCTTTCCCTTTTATTGAAGACTACACATTCTTTGTTAACATTTGTTTGGAGTATATTGATATAGATGTGTTATTTTTCTTTGTCTGGTGTATTTGTGTTTGAAATGACACAGCGGTAGTGTTTTAGTGTGATCATGTGCCAAACACAGCAATGCAAAGGAAGCATCAACATTATCTACAGAAAGTAATTTCTACTACACAGCAGGGATGTATCATACTTTTAAGATATCTACTGCCTTTTTTTCATTATGTTGACCACAGGCTGTGATAAGCTAGGTCACCAAATGGTCATGTTAAAAGCCAAGGTACAGATCTCAGTGATGGAAAATAATTAAAATCAACTACTCAGCAGAATAAGTGTGTGAAAGTATTAACAGAAATTAAAAGCAAATAAAGACACATTATTTGGACTTCAAGACAAGAGAAAAAAAAAACTTGTTGTATTTCCTTATCAAGCTAATAGCATAGGTGATTTAGTTTTCATAGTAACTTTGTGTTACTTGTTGATAGGCTACATGATAAACTAGATGAGTTTTACAAACAAGAGTAAATATTCTGTCTTGCTAGCATACTAAAATATTACTGCTCAAATGTTAGAGGCCTTGTGACATCAATGGTGGCTATGGTAGGAATATAAAACATATTGCAGTCATCAGCCTAACTCTGTCCATCAACCATTCATCTTTATTTTAAATAGCTATCATTTTATTTATGAACATGCTGATTTATTTACTTATTTCTTTTGCTTTGCTTCCTTACACCCTTCCCAAACATATGCAGATTTCATTGTTTATCTATAATCCCAAATCCCTCTGATCATTTAGTTTTGGAATGACGGATGCCACTGCATTTTTCTAGTTGATTTCTGATATTTCTGTTGCTACATTTGCTCCTCCCCTATAGTCTGCATTACTCTGATGCAAACATTTTCCCATTACCAGAGTAACAGGCAGTCCATGTCACATTAACTACCATGATTTTCTTAGCTAGTTGTCCATCCCATGAAGTATCTCCTCCAGCTAGTTTAAAATAATGTTCTTGATCCTCAGGCTTGCTTGTATAGTGGTGTCAGGCAGTGTTGAAAAATAAATGCCATTAACTTATAAAGATGTCTTGCCTGAACTATAAAGTTAAGTGCAGCCAACTTGATTTTAAGTGGATGCTCTACATGATAGCTATTTATTCTACACACTAGTATGCAAAAAACGTCTAGTGTTGGTACAAAACGGTTTGTAAGACTCACATTTTTCTCCTGTTTGAACTATACTATTGCCATACAGTACAGTATCCTTATATTATATATTAAACCACAAAAAAGTGAGTAGTTGTATAAAAAGACACAAAATATAGGCTACTGACATAAAAAAGTAATGCCCTAGTATTCTTTTATGTCGATGTATTGAAATTCCACACAAGTTTCTTCAATAAGGAGCAATGCCATTTCCCACCTGTATTGAATGAATGAGTTATTCCTGTCTTGCATGACTCGCCTCTAATCTGACATCATTCTGTAAATTCTAATACACGACTCTTTTTTGCTGAAGAATAATGACTTCCTTCCTCTGTGCCAAATTCATCCTCACTTTCCCATGTATTTTCAGGGAATAGATGCTGCTCTTATTTCAAGTGCATCAAGTAAGTTCAGGTATAATCATTAGCATTAGGCAGATATTTCGCGTAAAGAAATGATCTGATAATAATTTGATCACTTCCTTCCTGGCAGCACTGATAAGATTCTAGCATGAAAATAACACACAGGTGTAATGCCCCAATTTTTCTTGGAGGACAGATAATGAGTTTTGTACATGAACTAATCAAACAATAGGCTTTTCACTGATAGCAACCACACATTTGTAATATTCAGGACTTGTAAAATCCCCAGTGGAGTTTATCTTGGCTCAGATTTACTGATATATTAACTTTTACCACACCTTTGATATAGTCAGACTATGCACTGAACTTTGCTGTTACTTTCATAAGTAGAATTCTAGATCTATTTACTTCTACATACTATCATGACATTTTCTGTTCCTGATTTTTGATCACACTTTTTCCCTAAAATGATGTGGCCAGAGATAGCCCAAGCTGTTTTCCACGTTTTATGTATGCTTTATATTCACTTTCTGACAGATATGATACCCCTTTATATTCCCTTTCTGGTAGATATGTTGCCACAGGGGGACTATTTTGTCCCATACTTCTTATCTTGTGCTTCTTCATTTCGAATTTTAATTCGGAGATCCCTTCTCATTTCTTTAAGCTTCTCCTTCTTTTGGCTGTTCCCGTTACTGGTCTCCACTGCAAATCATCTGTTTCAATTTCTTCCAGTCCTTTGCATCTTGTTCTGCCACACCAACAGCCTGCATGTCTTCTCTCACCATATCCATAAACCTAATCTTGGGCCTTCCTCTTTCCCTCTTACCTGGCAGCTCCATCCTTAGCATCCTTTTTCCAATATACCCAGCATCCCTCCTCAGCACATGTCCAAACCAACACAAGCTCGACTCTCTGGCTTTGCCTCCAAACCGTCTAACCTGAGCTAATCCTCTAATATACTGATCCCTAATCCTATCCATACTAGTCACACCCAATGCAAATCTTAACATCTTTAACTCTGCCACCTCCAGCTCTGACTCATGCCTTTTTGTCAGTGACACTGTCTCCAACCTATATAACAAAGCTGGTCTCACTACCCTCTTGTAGACCTTCCATTTCACTCTTACTGGTACCCGTCTGTCACAAATCACTCCTGACACTCTTCTCCCTGAACACCACCGCACAATCTTTTTCAGCCTCCACCATTTGATCCTTGGTACTTCCCTCACATTCCTCCTTCTCTACTTCATCACCACCGTCATCCTATAGACCACCATCTTATGCTGTCTAACTACAGTTTCCCCTGCCTCCACTTTACAATCTCCAATCTCTTTTAGACTGGCCCTCCTACATAGAATATAATCCACCTGTGTGCATCTTCCTCCACTCTTGTACATCACCCTATGCTCCTCCCTCTTCTTAAAATACATATTCACCATAGCCATGTCCATTCTTTTCACAAAATCCACTACCATCTGACCTTCTGCATTCTTCTCCTTAACACCATACCTACCCATCACTTCCTCATCCCCTCTGCTCTCTTCAACAACATGCCCATTGAAATCTGCTCCAATCATCACTCTCTCACCCTTGGGTACACTCACCACCACTTCATCCAACTCATTCCAAAATGTTTCTTTCTCATCCATCGTACACCCAACTTGTGGAGCATATGCACTAACAACATTCATCATCACGCCATCAATGTCCAGCTTTATAAACATTACTCTGTCTGACACTCTTTTCATTTCCAAGACACTCTGGGGATACTGTTCCTTCAGAATAACCTCCACCCTATTTCTCCTCCCATACACACCATGATAGAACAATTTGAACCCACCTCCAATACACTTGGCCTTACTCCCCTTCCATCTGGTCTCTTGCATGCACAATATGTCAACCTTCCTTCTCTCTGTCATATCAGCTAGCTCTCTCCCTATACCAGTCATACTGCCAACATTCAAAGTTCCTACCCTCACTACCACACTAACCTTTCACTTCTCTTTCTGCCATTGGGCATGCCTTCCCCCTCTTCTTCTCCTTCTCATTTGGCCAACAGTAGCCCAGTTTCCACCAACACCCTGTTGGCTAGCTGTACTGGTGGCGGTCATTGTTAACCTGGGCCTCAACCGATCTGGCATGGAGTTCTGCATTGTTGCCCGCATATGTCATTTGACAAAAGTTTTATACCAGAGGCACTTCCTGATGTAACCCTCCCCATTTATCTGGGCTTGGAACTGGCACAAATAAATGCACTGACTTGTGTATCCCAAGTGGCAGGGTCTCATTTCTTTAATGAAGTTGATATAATATAGTCTATAGCATTTGCCTTTGTTTTGTGTACTTTATGGGCCAATATTTTTCCTGCTGTAGAGAAGTCATTTTATTGTAGTTTTAAAATAATATATATTTTTTTTATTTTAAAAGTGAAAGAATAAGATGAATGTAAAACATGGCAATTAGTCATGACATATTCATTTTATAGAGCATTATGGATAAGTCTTTGGTCAAAGAAATGTTGTTATGAATTAGAGAAATTTAGTAAAGAAATTCACCTCAATGGGGAGGTTTGAGAGGTGAGTACCGATGCAAGAATGTCCTGTTTGGAAAGGACAACACTCTAGACAAAGTCATTAGTGTACAGAATGAGAAATACCTGCTTTCCTATGAAATATCTAAAATGTGAACTGGGAAACTTAAAGGATAAATGGTTAGGGTGCCAAGGAGTCTGCAAGTACCCCAACCCAAACTAATACTATGAGAGTGTAAACCTTGTGTTGCCGATAGTCTGTGTCTATGGGCATGTTTTGAGGGAACATAATATTTATTATAGTGCTGTTCTCTAACTGCATACAGAGAACAATCACTTGTGAGCATCTTCTACAAGCTGATATCAGGCCACACAACCCAAGCTTACAACATACAGCATATGGTGTTCTTCTGTCATTAGAAGGGGAATATCTTAATAACCCCTACAGCTGTGGACAAGTTCTCCAATTACAAGGTTCAGGAGCCCTGTGCTGAATTTAGGACTGTTGTTCTACATGTATAAATGCCACTTCCCCGGAGAATCATTGCTCTAATTATTAAATATGGCTTCCATCCTCACATTGTAACCCACATGTATGATTTGTCTGAATATACATAAAACTTCCATGACTTTAGTTAGCTCAAAATGGACAATAATACTGTAGCAGTCTTTCTGCAACACATCAAGCTTCAAATGCTACTACGTTTTCTACTGGGTTCACATCAAGTTTCATCAATTGTGCTTTCTGTGTTTACTGTACTTGTTAAATTTGATTTCAGTGTGCATGCTACCTTCCTGGCTGAAATGCACAGCGACACACTGAAATTAAGCAAAACGATGATCTGTAGTACAGTTAATTGATCCACACAATCTAATAAAACTGACTGCAGCTGTCACGATTTTTATTAATGAAAATATTCAGCTGTTCGTGCAAGTTACAAACGATGTCTGTAAATGAGGTTTGGTAACAAACCAAGTTGTCCAGGGACATCTTCAGTGGGGGGGGGGTAGATAAATATAAATTAGAGTTAAGGGGGTAAACGTGAGGTAAGGGTTAAAATGGGAGTGAGGAGTGTTTGGGAGGAAATGAGGTCTGGGTAGGGAGGTGCTTAAGGAGTTTATGCAAAAGTAACTGGATAAGAAGTCACATTTTGGCATCAACTTGTCACCTGCCCTCCCTTCCTCTGTTTGGAATAGTGGGAATAGTAGTTATTTATCAGTCTGTGTAGGGCGGAGAAGAGGGACAGGCTGGCCCTCTTCTGTTCCCTCCTCTGGTGTTGGATGTTCATTTCAATGAGTTGGAAAAAGGAAAAGAAGCAGTTGGACACTGCTTGGCAAATAAAATAAGCGAACGGAGGTAAGGACGCTGCTTATTGGTTGGATGTGTGATTCCATAGAGGGTAAATAAAGTGAGTGTTGGGATGCTGCTTCATAAATAAAGTAAGTGAGCAGAGGTATGGACGCTGCTTACTGGGTCAGGATGAGTGCCGCTGTCCTGATTAACATTATCTGGATGTTTATGCTCTGATTAAATCAAATATACTATGTTTCACTTGTAATTAATAAATGTTGGTTAACAAGTTATGTTTATAGAAGGTTAATAAAGGTTGTCAAATGTCATTCAGTGTGATGTTATTAAAGGGGCCCAGGACAATACAAATATGTGGGAGCATGCACTATTTCAGTAAGTGAATCTAGAGGCATCTTCAAAATTTTACTCATGCTATGTACAGCTAGTATTTGATTTTATTTTATTTTAAGCATTAAACATATTTGATTAAATTAAATCTGTGATCAGTTTTTGTACTGATATGTTTCACAAACAAATTATCACTTCAGCTTTGTAACTTGTTAGTTCTACAGGAGCCTTGAGCTGCACTGTACCCTACTGGTTGGCAAAGACTGAACTGTCGAGCTTCAGTTGCCTGGGGTTCAACCAGCTGACAATCGGAGTTTCTCTTTAGAACATCACTATTGATAAGTTCTGCCAGCAGTGATGCCCCTTCTGGGGGAATTTCCACTTCTTGGAGTTGGTACAACCATGGAGGAGTTCATATGACAAAACAAAAGTACTATGCAACAAGCTTTCAATCAGCTTACCATAGCTTCAAAAAATATACGTTCCACAGTTTGGCGTTTAAATAGTTTGAGACATTATTTTGAAGAAAACATGGTAGCACAAGGCTTATGAGTATGGCTACAACCAGGAGTAGGCCACAGTGACCCTCAGTTCCTGACATGATGGAAGTCTATACAAGAAGTGGCTTCACTGATGTTTTTTGAAAGCCTAATACAATATTAGAAAAGTACTATGCCTAATTTGTGGAAAACAGTCAAGACTGAGTAGAAACTTTCCCACTATTTCAATGATAACTTTTTTTTGTGCAACAAATGGAGCTATTTAATAAGAATATGCAGAAGTATGATCAAGAATGTGAGCAACCTAAAAAGAAAAAGTGGTTGAGAGACAGCTTGGACTATAAAAGTGGTAATCTGTTTGTCAAAAGAAAGGATCTGGACAATTTGAAGCAAAGTACATAAACAGAAGGGCAAAACAAGAAATATGAAGGCAGGTGAAAAGAACAGCACATTCTATGCACAGAGGGAACAGGGTTCTTGTTCAAATACGGAGTTCTCATCTTATACGGATACAACTGTTGAGGTCAGTGAAGTAATCCCTACAAGTAAAAAAGATAATAAGGAAGTAACAATTCAATTTTCTGAAAAAGGAGAGGAAGCGGAAAACATTGTAGATAAAAAAGTGGATAACCAGCATATTACAAACCTGATGCATCTAGCCTGAAGGAAAATAGAGAATAACTACAGCCATAGATGACGTGGTGGTTGGTTTAATAGACTCAGAAAAAGCATTGTTAGATAAAGGGATGAACTTTATACCCCCATTTTTGTACTTTTTTCGACAGCGCTTTCAGATGTTTTACATGAGAGTTGAATGTAAAATATTGTTTTCATGTAAGACTAACAGAGGTGATGAAATGAATGGTGTGTGGGCTTTTTGTTTTAAAAAAAAACTGAATTTATACCACCCAGTGGTAAAATGTTTTGAAAAACAAGTCATTAATGGTTTTATAGTAGAGCATAAAACAATATTTAGAACATTTCATTATAATTTAAGTATAACCAAAAAGCAGGTTATAAATCAGTTAAAATATAATAATGAAATAATTATTACAAGGGTGGATAAGGGAGGGGCAATGGTTGTGTGGGATAGGGAAGAATAGCAAAAGGAAGTGTTATGTCAACAGTCATCTACTTTATTTGACCATAATCTAATATTAGATCCCACCAGACACTTCAAGATTGAAGTTAATAGATGTAGAGCCAAATGTGTGGAGAAAACAGTTATTCCCCCTAAACTGCAGTGGCATCTAACAGTGGAAGATCCATCCTGGCAATATTTTTATTTGGTTCCAGAGATATACAAAATACAAACCCCTACACCTGGACGTCCTATAGTAAGTGATGGCACGTGGTCATGAATGAACCTTTATTGGCTTTTTTAGAGGTCTGTTTGGACCATTATTGACACATATTTCATCTTGTATCAAGGATAACACACAAGCCCTACCTATTTTAGAAGATCTGGTTATAGATTCAGAAATATATATGCTTTCATGGATATTAATTCATTATTCACTGCAGTACCATGTAAATATGATAAAATTGCAGTTTAATACTGTTTGAATAACACTAGAATATATAATGAGGCATTTTCTGAATTTTTGTTGGAAATATCAGAATTAGTGTCAACCAAGAATGTTTTTTACTATGAAGTAACTGTTATTTACAAATGAAAGGTACAGCAATGGATGCAATGTTTGCCCCTATATATGCAGATATCTTTATGGGTTTTTTGGAGGTACAGTATCTATACAATTCCATTACAAATGGTTATTTATTTTTTATGGATGTATGGAAATGATGCCATGATGAATGCTGGATGAAGTGGAAGAGAAATATTTACGATCTAAAGAAATTTTTGGTATGCCCTAACAATATCGATATCCATATACAGTTTAGGGTTTACATGGATTTGGTCCTACGGTCAATTGTCAAACAGGGTGTTCTTCCAACTTATATGTCAAAGATTTAGATGTCAAATGGTCGCAATGATGTATAAAATTCAAAATTCGACATTTCTGACCGCTCTACCACCTAAACAAGAGCTACCATGGGTCAAAAGGGGGGGGGGTGTTTGTTGTTTCGACATAATTGCATTTGCAATTATGCCAAACTGGCATTCTGCAGTCGAACATGTTGTGTTCGACAATTGGCCGTACAACAAAATCAATGCATACCCAGTTTAGATATTCAGTTGACTGGTTTGTTAGTTAGTTTTTGGATGCACAGGTAACTAAATTCATTGATGGATCAATATGTTCCTTTATTTATAAAAAAAACATTTCACAGGGATGCAGTCAATATGGCAAAAAGTTGTCTTCATAACCACATAGTGCAAAGTTTTTGTTATGCACACTTCCTAAAATTATGACGTACATGTAATACAGAAGGGAACTACAGGCATCAGTTAGATCTAATGGTAAATCAATTTAGAAATAAAAAAATATGGCATAAAAAAATCTGGCAGAAATATTGAAAAAGTAAATAATATAAACTATTCAGATTTATTGAGATATAAAAGTAAGACAGGAAGAAATAATAATAAAGTGGTCAGTTTTCAACAAGTTTTGGAAGTAATTCTTTTAGAGTATGGAAGATTCTTAACAGATATTGGAAAAGGCTCACACCATAACCTTTTATGGGTCTCTGCTAACTGAGATTTATCGGTTTGCTTATAAAGGAGATAAAACAGTAGGCCAATATTTCTCTGGTTACAAAAGAAATGCGGAATAGGTCAAAACACCGGGTAGCACAATTTTAGGTAGTTTATATGGGAATTGTAACCATTGTGATTAGCTTTACAAATTACAATACCAGATATTTTACATTGGTTAATACCACCCATACCTATGAAATCAAACTATTTATTACTTGCAGTAATGAATGGCTGATATATATGGCCATTTGTCAATGAGGTGCATTCTATGTAGAACAGATGTCCCTTAAATGAAAACAGAGAATACCCTTAATTTTAAGTGACATTATATGTCAGAGGGAAAGGAGCGCATGATATAAACATCCTGTGAAACATACAAGTTGAATATTCATTTTCATAAGTATTGACGATATAATTAGTAGTGCATTTTTAACCAAAACACTGAAACAAAAAAAAAACTTGATTTTATGGAACAAAAATTGATTATCTATTTGAGAGCTATAATACACCCAGGCTTAATTAAAATGTTTTTCAAAAAGTAGTTAATTAAATATGCCTCTAATAATGATGATGATGGTTAACCACAAGAAGGCAGTGCCTCTCAACTGTCCAGATTTTTGTCTCATATTTTTGGTCCGTTCCTTGTAAAATTTGTCATTTTCTGACAAATCACTGAGCAATGAGTCATTAAATAATGAAAGGCATTTCAGTTTCAGGCTTTATAACCTTTAGAAAGTGTATGTTAATACAAAACCAGGTATTCTAGCAATTTTCTAAGTTTATAAGATCAATATCTACTTTGCCCCCCCCATTATTGTAGCCATTTTCCAGATTTGTTACACTAAGAGTTTGAGAGGTATGATAATATTGATAAAAGTTTTTTTGACAGAATAATATTGCAAATGATAAGTTTGAAAGGTTTTTTTAATAATTTTGATTTTTAATATTCAAATGTGAAAATAAAATGTGAACTGTTAATATAATTGTTTTTTTAAATGAAAAGGTGTATGATCGCCCTTAAATGTTAATCGGGAAGTTATGTCATATTACTGAAAAATAAATAGCTATAGTCCAGTCAAAAATCATTATGGTAATGAGAAAGTCCTTTGGGGCGAAACTATGGTTTGTCCAATTTCTCCCACTAAGTTGTTTGTAGCATGTTTTACAGACAGATGTATTTCAGACAGATATAGTCAAAATAAAGACACTAACTGATAATGCGTGCGGGTATGTTCTGTTTGGAAGCATTGTATGTTGGTGATACCAAGCACCATGTATTCCTTCATCAGCAGCCTGTTTGGAGTTTATATATATATATATATATATATATATATATATATATATATATATATATATATACATCTATAGAAACACTTTGGAATCTCGAAATACTGAAATGTGTTTCAGTATCTCGAGACCAGTGTTGAATCTGCAGATGCATGAAACTGCAGAATATTGAACCCGGAAATGTCGAAGCCACGGTACTGATGGTGCGTTAAATAAGTGTGGTATTTTTAGGGGTTTTGGGGAGAGTTTGTGTGTCTGTGAGTGTGTCAGGGAGTGTTAGGTGTGGGTTAGCGTATGTAGGTGAGAGTGTGAGTGTGTCAGTGTTGAGAGTGGTAGTGTTTGTATATGTGTGATGTGTTGTTTGTATGAGGGGGGTGTGCAATGCATGTTGGTGTGTTTTGTGTGTGTTGGTGTTTAGTGCGACCTCGGCGTTAGTATATATCAGTAGGGGGATGTGGGGGCACACCCCCCATATGGGGGGTCTAGGGGAGCTTGCCTTCCTGTTTATAGTAAGGGTGTGTGCTTGTGTTGTTGTGTGGAAGTTAGTGTACTTGTGTTTGTATATGTGCTTTAACGGTCGCGGTTTTGGGTTTCGAGGTTTTGGTTTTCAGTTTCTTGGGTTTTCGGCTTTATAGTCTTGAAATACTGAAATTGGATATTTCAGTATTTTGAGATTAAAAAGTGAATCCACACACACACACACACACACACACACACACATATATATATATATATATATATATATATATATATATATATATATATATACATTTGGGATGGTGTGGTGTGTGGGGACTCACCCCCCAAATACACACACATTGAGGAGAGCAGTTATTTTGGCTGTTTTTTTTTTCTGAGAATATAGTTCAGGAACTCTCATCTTTGATACATTCACGTTTGTTCATTCATAGTGGAAACAAATCTACATATGAATTGAATCTGTAGCACATTTACAAATAATTCTGTGGTGCCCTCCAAAGCTTGGTTTGCTCTTTTTCCTTAAACACAATTTTGTTACCCTGTTTCCTTTCTTCCTGACCTTCATTATATCCATCTCTTTCATTCAGTCCCTGTTCCTTAGTTTTCAACTTATTCTTTGTGGTATTTAATACCTAAAAAGGTTTAGAGACTTTTGTAAACAGATAATTTCATACCTATGAATTCAGCAAAGGAGAATCATAAACTTGAAATGTATAATGTTATAAATAATTAATCCAAGCTTTAGTGTTACAATATTGTTAAAAAAATGCTAACAAAATCTTGAAGAGTGGACAAAAGGCTTGGAGCAGAAGGAAAAGATAATTAGAATACAGACTTAATAATACTGTCAAAGAAATGTGAAGATGTTATAACTTTTAAATCTAATCAAAGAGATTCTTGATGAAAGAACATAAATGATCTGCAATTCGGGGGATAAGGTATTATGATTTCATACAAACATCTAATGGAGACCAAAAAATGAATCAACAAACGTAGTGCTTAAAGCAGTTTCATTCCCTTTATTTCACAAACAGAACTTCATCAGATAATGCAACAGGGCATAGCAACCATAGGACATAGTAACCAGGTCATCTGACATAGACACAAATATATACGGGTCTATGTCACATGATCGAGTTTTCAGAAACTCGAAATTCATATGGTCAAGACCATATGATTGAGTTTCTGAAAACTGGATCATCAAAAAAAAACCCACAAAAAAGACTAAAATCTACCTCTCTCTCTGTCTCTCTCTCTATATATATACATATATATATATATATATATATATATATATATATATATATATATATATATATATACATATGGGTCTATATTACAACGTCAAACTCACAGGAGTTTGAACGTTGTAATATCGAACACAAACATTCGAAGTACGAAAATAGAGAAGCCACGGCACAACAATTTTTTTCCCAGGGAAAAAATCAGTGGGTCATTTTTGGGGCTTTGCTATTACCTCCACTGTGGTGTGATCTTAGAGTTGGTATATTTAAGTGAGGGGGTGGCGAAGCCCCCCCCACTTTAGTTTAAGTTTAAAGTGGATTTTATTTTTTTTTTGTCATGGAACAGCATTTTTTTTCCCTGGAAAAAAAATTGCTGTTCTGTGTTTTTCTCATAATTGGATTTTGAACTTTATGGTTTGATATTGTAATGTTGGAACTCCTGTGAGTTCAACGTTGTAATATAGACCCTATATATATATACATATATATATATATATATATATATATATATATATATATATATATATATATATATATATATATATATATATGTATATATATATATATATATATATATATATATATATATATACTTACATATTTGTACACAGAAACACACACACACACGCACACGCACACACACACACACACACACACACACACACACACACACACACACATATATATATATATATATATATATATATATATATATACATATATGGGTTCCATACACTAGATCGAATTTTCACTAATTTGAAATAGTGCATGCAATGCTCACTGCAGAGAAAGTGCACTTAATCGAAAGTGCACTTACGTGAAGTTCAGTACAATGAACGGGTGTTGTACTGAACTTCCATGCAGTACTCACGGACCTTAGGGTTAGAGCACGGTCATAGTAAGGGGATAGCCCATAGGGCTATCCCCTTACCATGACCCATGCCCTAACCCTAAGGTCCGTGATGACTGCAGTGCAGTGAAGGACATAGCAAGGTCCTCCACTATGGTTCGATAGTCACGAACCTAAGGGTTAGGGAATGGGTTAGGGTAAGGGGATAGCTTTATTAACTATCCCCTTACCCTAACTCGTGCCCTAACCCTAAGGTCTGTGACTATCGCACCATTCTCCAAAGCAAAAAACACAGCATCTATGGGACCAGACGGTGTCCCAGGCTGTGTCTTACACGAGCTCCAAGAAGAACTGAACCCTCACATTAAGTCACTGTTCATACTTAGCCTTACTACAGGATATGTACTCAGAGAATGGCATACAGCTACAGTGGTCCCACTCCACAAAGGTGGTGCCCCAACGGACTCTGGAAACTATCACCCCATAAGCCTGACTAGTCTGGTCTGTAAAGCTATGGAGCGTATTATCATGTAACTCATAAACAAAGTCATTGGGAGCCTCCAGACACTGGACCATACCCAATTCGGCTTTGTTAAGGGCAGATCTTGCCTCTTAAACCTAGTTGATTTCTTTGAAACAGTTACCAAAGCCATAGATGAGGGTAAGGTAGTCCACACAGCCTACCTGGATCTCGCAAAAGCCTTTGACACAATACCCCACTTGGGCATCATAAATAAGCTTACCAGCTTAAATATCAACCCCTATATCACAAGATGGGTTGCAAACTGGCTCAGAGATAGAGCCCACATGGTCAGAATTGCAGGTGCCATGTCCAAATCCAAACCAGTTACAAGTGGCATCCCACAGGGCTCAGTCCTGGGACCTCTCTTGTTCGGTATATACTTCTCTGAGGTTCAGGCTAACACGGGGGGATTGTGGCTGACAAAATTTGCAGATGACTGCAAACTGGGGGCCATAATCGAATCTCCAGCTGACACAAGCATCCTCCAAAAGGGTCTCACAGAGATGGATGCTTGGTGCCAGAGCCACGGCCTCAAGCTAAATCCTAAAAAGTGCATAGTCATCCCCTCTGGGAAAAACAAGGTGCCCACAAATTACCACATAGGTGGTAATCCATTAAGTACGGAAGAAGTAATTAGAGATTTGGGGACCAACATAGATAGTAATCTCTCCTTTGATAATCACATTGCCAAAGTGGTTAGAAAGACCTTCTATATAGCCCACCTTATCACAAAAGGGTTCACATCTAGATCAAGAGAGGTCATTGTGCCCCTCTACTCGTCACTCATCAGGCCCATAATTGAATACAATGCCCCTTTTGGGATGTACCTTATCCAACACCTGCAGCAACTGGAGAGACCCCAAAAGTACCTCACCAAGAGGATCATGGGCTACAAACAGATGTCCTATGCAGCTCGACTAAAGAAACTCCAGCTCTACTCAGTTGCTTACTGCCTACTCAGAGGCGATCTATGCCTGACGTACAAAGCCATGTCAAACCCAGAATTAATGGACATGCTCCACCTCAAAAAATCCAAGTCCCTTAGAGCTACACGCTCCAGGGACCTAAACCTCAGCACAAAAATAAATAGAACATGCTGGAGGGACAGATTCATTTCCCAGAGGCTCCCCTCACTCTGGAATAGAATCCCAATTCATGTTAGACATAGCCCCTCGCTGACCCTCTTCAAGCGAAATCTGGACGCGTGGATGGGAAATCGCAAATTCACCCCTGGGATGTCTTGTGTGTCCCTGCTAGACAGAGGCACAGTAAACTAATCTTAAAAGGGTACCTTCTGTGACCTACTTTACAGAGGCACAGTAGGCTAATCTAATAGGGAGGCAGAAGCCAATACACTCTGGCTAGGCTTATAAATGCCCTAGGGCAGGTAGCCAGTATCTACCTATGAACCTATGAACCTATGAACCATAGTGGAGGACATAGCTTGTTTTTGATGTCCTCCACTGTGCTGTGGTGTTTTCAGTGAAGTGCACTTACGCAAAAGTTCACTTTCATTAAAGTGAACTTTCACAGAAATGAGGCTTCTTATTACAAGTTTGAAGTAGTGAACTTTCGTTCTTGTAATAAGAATCCATATATATATATATATATATATATATATATATATATATATATATATACATCATACCTCTCAACCATACTGAATTACTTGGTTTTTACCGAGTTTTGGGGTCCAGATAATAGGGTACCATGATTCCCAAATGGCACCCCTTAATTTCCGAATTTCACGGCTTTTTTATTTTTAATTTTTTTTCTGGCTTTTTGAGCTAATGTCATCATGTGCTCGATGACATCAGCTCCATGAAACAGCCAGCCAGCCTATCGGAATCGAGCTCAAGGGCTCACGTGCATGCATTTCCAGCTGCTCCAGCAAAATGGCGAGGGAATGGAATAATGGTGGTTAGCTGCAAGCAGAAACAGTGGTTCATGAATAAAAACAAGCTGCAACTCCACTAACATGACTGCAGAGGTATTTATTATGATGAAGTTTGGTTTTACTTTTATTATGCTGTGCATGTTTGGGTTTATGATGAGTAGTGTGTGTAACTCCGCAAAGGCTGTTAACAGGACTGCAAAGGCATCGTTTGGTTTTAGTATGCTGAGTGTTAGTTGGTATTTATTATGCAAAGGCTGTTAACAGGAGTGTGTGTGTGTTTGTGTAAAGTTCCTACCCATTACCACTTGTGAAAACTTTTGAGATATATGCCTCATATTTTTGTTCATTTCTTCATAAAATCTGTGGTTTTCTGGATTTTTGTGGCAAATCAGTGAAGGATTGAATTCACTAAATAATGACAAGCATTTGAATTTCAGACTTCATATTCTTCAGAAAATAAATGGTAACACAAAACCTTTTATTCTAGCAATTTTCTAAGTTTATAAGATCAGTATTTGAAATTTGTCCCTATTTGTGAGGTAGTATTCCCCCATTATTGACTTTGTCCAGTTTTTTGTGCTAAGAGGTGGAGAGCTATGGTGAGAAGTGAGAACTGAATTCACTAAATGATGGCCATTTAAGTTTCAGTCATCCTATCTTTCAGGAAACTGATGATTTGGCGTAGTAGTATGCTCCACTGATTGTAATACACAGGGGTCTGGGTTCAAGACTTGCCAGTGAAATGCATGGTGAGAACATAACACTTTATTTTAGCAACTTTCCAAAATTATACAAGCAATGCTTAAAATGTGTCCCTGTTTTTGAGCTTTTGACCCCCCCCCCCAATACATTTTGGCTTTTTCCAGATTTCTTATGCTGCAAAGTTAAGAGACACAGCTGAGTGTCGATTGGATTTTACAAGGAGCTGAGAGATTCATGGGAAGAGGAGTTTAGTGCTGCTTATGGTGAGTCTGCTTGTGTTGTTAATAGCACAACAGGTTAAATGCTTGCTTCTGATTCAAAAGGCAGTGGGTTTTACTCCCACAGTATGTAGATGTGTTGCTGATACTATACTGTGTTGTTGTACTTTTAAAGGAGGTGGGTGTAACAATTCAAGAGTGTAGCTACAGATAAAACAGAATTGAGAAAATGTCATGTACAAGGGCATTTTTGCCTCAGTGGAAAGAGTGATAAATATCATTAACCCAAATTCTGGAACAGAAAATCAGATTTATTATGTTGTGTGCTGCATTATAAGAAAAATATTTTTAAACAAGTACAGTACATTTTCCAGCATTCAAGATAAAACACATATTTTCCACTGCAGACAGTGGAGAAGCAAGAGTGGCCAGTTAACAGCACCTGGATTACAATGATAGTTTTGATGCTTCAGGATGAATGTATGAGAGGGTCTGTCAGTACTGGGACTAAAAATTGTAAGTCTTAAAACACACAGTTCACCTAGTTTATTTTGTTGTGCATTTACAGCTACTGAGTTGGTCTGATAACACAAATCAGAGTAATTCAAGCAAAAACTGAAATTGAAAATAAGTTTAAGAAGCTGTGCAAGATGCCCATGGTTTACAATACTGTCATTCTCCAATAACAACAACAAATGGGTTTGATAAGGCACCAAAAAACTACTAATAAAACTTCAAAGGTGCCAATATGAGCAAATAGCTGCACCATAAGCCCAACACATGAAACAAAATGCTCACAAAGAGTATATTACTCCAGTATCTTTATTGTTAAGCATTTTCATCCCCAGTATACACCTCGGGGACTTCCTCAGAACAAGTGTGTTCCTCAGAACAAGTGTTTTAGCAATGTAATTTCTTCTGTTTCTTGTTGTGTTTTATATATATATATATATATATATATATATATATATATATATATATATATATATATATATATATATATATATATATGGATCTACTGCATTCTAACAAATTTGCGTTTCACCAAAACGTAAATCCCCGAATGCATTTACACGAAAGTGCGTTTCAACGAAAATGCACTTTCATGTAAATCCATAACAAAAAAAACAAAACAAAACACTTAAAACACTGTTATGCAGGGGGGCAAGCCCCCCTGCACCCCCCATGTGGGGGGTTGTGCCCTCCACACCCTCCTGACTTTAATATTCTCACTCCGAGATCGCACTACAGTGGGGAAAAGGCAATGTTCCCTTATCCCCACTGTACTACAATCTCAACAACAGTCCGCTTAGTTGTACATCAACACTGAACATTGATGTAAAACTAAGTTAACATGCAAACTGCATGTTTTTCTTTCTTTACCTAATTTTTTTTTGTTTTTAACTATTGATTTACCCGAATGTCTGTTTTCGACAAAACGCACTTTCGCGTAAATTCACTCACGAATCTCCCATTTCGGTGAAACAGAATTCGCCAAAATAAAGTAGATCCATATATATAGATATGTGTGTGTGTGTGTGTGTGTGTGTGTGTGTGTGTGTGTGTGTGTGTGTGTGTGTGTGTGTGTGTGTGTGATGGAAATGTTCTGAATTGGGCAGTTTTGTCATTATTGGTTCATGCAATTTGTTTCATTTCCTACTGGAAAAATGTTCAAACAATAAATTTAAAACCATTGTCACATAATGGATAAAAGAACTGGAGCCATCAACCCAAGTACCTAAGTCCCTGACTAGAGTTTTCTTCTTTAGTGGTATTTTGTCTATATATTATGATAAGGAAAGGTTTTGTCTTCCCAAAGTGATGATGCTACACCTTTTAACATTTAGTTTAAGCCCATTTTTAGTACACCAAGTGTTTTCTATGGATAGTTTATTTGAGTCTATTTTAAGGTCTGGGCACCACAAAGTGACTTGGCAACAGTCATTGGTTTGCAGTCATCTCAAACTTTTCTCAACTTCTTGGCTATCTACCCAGAGATCTAAACAGCAAAGGCCAAAAAACAGAGTTCCCAGCCCTGAGCTCTGAGGGACTCCACTATTCATTGTTTATATTTTCTGATGAAATACCTGTCACTTGCACTGTGTGGTTTCTGAATTTCAGCCAGTTTGCTATCCATTTTATGAAAAATATGTCAATTTTTAAACCATTTAGCTTTTGTAGGATGCCAGCACTGGGAATAGTGCCACTGGCCATCACCAGATCAAGAGACACCATATGCCCTGCATAGCCAGTGTATCACCCTACTTCTGTAATCCTTTCAAAGTTGCCTACCAGATTAAATAGGCAGGATCTACCCATCACCAAGTCTAACAACATTCTTGATATCAGCCTACCAGATTAAATAGGCAGGATCTACCCATCACCAAGTCTAACAAGATTCTTGATATCAGCCTACCAGATTAAATAGGCAGGATCTACCCATCACCAAGTCTAACAAGATCCTTGATATCAGCTTACCAGATTAAATAGGCAGGATCTACCCATCACCAAGTCTAACAAGATTATTGATATCAGCCTACCAGATTAAATAGGCAGGATCTACCCATCACCAAGTCTAACAACATTCTTGATATCAGCCTACCAGATTAAATAGGCAGGATCTACCCATCAACAAGTGTAACAAGATTCTTGATTTCAGCCTACCAGATTAAATAGGCAGGATCTACCCATCACCAAGTCTAACAACATTCTTGATATCAGCCTACCAGATTAAATAGGCACGATCTACCCATCAACAAGTGTAACAAGATTCTTGATTTCAGCCTACCAGATTAAATAGGCAGGATCTACCCACCACCAAGTCTAACAACATTCTTGATATCAGCCTACCAGATTAAATAGGCAGGATCTACCCATCACCAAGTCTAACACATTCTTGATATCAGCCTACCAGATTAAATAGGCAGGATCTACCTATCACCAAGTCTAACAACATTCTTGATATCAGCCTACTAGATTAAATAGGCAGGAGCTAACCATCACCAAGTGTAACAAGATTCTTGATTTCAGCCTACCAGATTAAATAGGCAGTATCTACTCATCACCAAGTCTAACAAGATTCTTCATATCAGCCTACCAGATTAAATAGGCAGGATCTACCCATCACCAAGTCTAACAACATTCTTGATATCCCAGTTTATGAGGTAACTTATAATATGTTTGATGGCTTTGCAGATGAGGCTTATATGGCTAATAGGTCAGTAATTACTCAAGTCAGTTGTAAGGTCTGCATTACAGGGGAACATCACCACTGTAAGACACCAATCATCGCAGACAAAATTAGTAGCTACGCTTAGGTTAAACAGTTTGATGAATGTGTCTGCAAGGGCATGTTTAACACTGTTAACTAAGCAACCAGCTATATTTTCAGGTCCCATGGTTGAAGTTCTTTTGGTTTTGGATAGCATTTTCAGCCAATTATCTGTTGAGATAGCTGGGGCAATAACAGATATAAGTATTTTAAGGCTTTGCATAGATGAATAATGGATGAAGTTAGCACTAAATTTGTTTGCAAGGATACTGGCAATGTCTTTCAGTTCAGAATAGGAGATACCATTATGATTAAATTCTTAGAAATGTAGGGTACTGCTTTTTAGTTCTCTAATATCGATATTGAAGGTTTTCTAATTATTTTGGCTTCATAGGCCAGCCTAAGTTCATAAGCTCCTTTAGTCAACCTGAAAGTGTTCCTAAGTTTCTTTATAATGCACTTAATATTATCCGTGCAATGAGGAGTTTTGGATATACTAAATCATTTAAGGAGTTTTTTCCTTCTTTTACTGTATAGTTTATTTTTGTTAGTGGGCCTCCCAGATGGTTTATTTGTGAATTTCCATAATACCTGGTTTCGGTAAATACTGCTAGTTCTATGCCTTTTTATAAATAGGTACAGAATTCCTTAGTGAAGCTTGATGCTATATTATGGTCAAGGGAGGTGAAGTTGTAAGCGACATTTCATATTTCATCACAGAGTTGAGCATGTCTGTAGTCATAAATTTAGTGCTGTGCTTTTGAAGTAAGCCTTTGGGAGTTTAAAGAGAATGTTTATGGTCAGACTTCACTGGAGAAGGAGGAACAAGAAGAGAAGCATAAGATGGGGCTATATCTGTAAGATTCAGAGTAAGAATATTATGTCCTCAAATAGGTTTATTTACAACCTGCTCAAGGACGTTTTGTTTAATAACTCAAGGTATTTTGTGGCATATCCTATATAGGGATATAGGTGTTTCAGTTTAGTGAAGGGAACTCCCCCAGTATGGGAGTTTTTAGTAATGGTAAGATCACTTGGAATACTGAGAAATTTTACGTGGTCATCCTGGACAAAATGATGTTCTGTTGCAAGCTGTTAGTTATTTAATCCTATCCTGTGTGAGCTGCAGTTCACTGAGTTCAGTTTATGAGTTCACAGCCGTCCTCCTAGAGGTTGCATGTCCCTTGTCAAATACAGAGACTCGGCCGCAGTTGCCACTGGGTTTGAAACCAGGTAAAGCACAAAACCTTGGAACATGAGGGCTGTACTTTTAACATTTAAACCAAGTTTCAGTAACTACACAAATATGGATGTTTTCCAAATGCAGGAGAGCCTCAAGGTGAGGCAGTTTATTATTTAGACCTTTGGTGCTGAGGAGAGCCATCATGTGATCTTGATTTTCGGACATAGATGGAAAGTTTTGACATATTTCACAGGATATTCTTTAGGTTTTATATGTCAAGTGGTTCACTCCTCATGTACTCCTACCATGATATAGTCACATTTGTCAGGAGATTAGGTCCTCATGGCCTGGTAACATCATAGATTCTAGTTCCTGGAAGTAAAGTCACTGTGATGCTCTCCTTGACCAGTCTTGAGAATGATAAGTCGACATGCCTCACAACAGGATCACCTTTCGCTAAAACATCTCCATTGCTGCTATGTTTCAAAGTGATAGGTTTGGAGTGTTTTTGCTGAAAGACGTTCTTTATAGGAGGTATGCATGAGGTGAATGAGTGATCTGCTTTATGCTGACATTTAATCTTCTTATTTCTAGGAAGATCAAGGACAATAATTTTACAGCCTCAGCATTTCACATTTTGGTGTGATTAGAGAAGGATCAAGGTAACAAGGAAAGTTCAAAGGTGAGAAGGAAGCCTCCAGATTAATTAGGCATTTATACCTTTCACAGATGTAATTATCAATGTTGAGTATACCTCTCCCAAATGTAATTATTAGTGTTAAGTATACCTCTCATAGATGTAATTATTAGTGTTGAATATACCTCTCCTGGATGTAATTAATAGTGTTAAGAATACCTCTCCCAGATGTAATTATTAGTGTTGAGTATACCTCTCCCAGATGTAATTATTGGTGTTGAGTATACCTCTCCCAAATGTAATTATTGGTGTTGAGTATACCTCTCCTGGATGTAATTATTATTGTTGAGTATACATGCTCCTGTTGTAATTATTAGTGCTGAGTATACCTCTCCTAGATGTAATTATTAGTGTTGAGTATACTTCTCCTGGATGCAATTATTAGTGTTGAGTATACATGCATGCCCCTGTTGTAATTATTAGTGTTGAGTATACCTCTCCTGGATGTAATTATTAGTGTTGAATATACCTCTCCTAGATGTATTTACTAGTATTGAGTGTACATGCCCCTGTTGTAATTATTAGTGTTGAGTATACCTCTCCCAGATGTAATTATTAGTGTTGAGTATACCTCTCCCAGATGTAATTATTAGTGTTGAGTATACCTCTCCCACATGTAATTATTAGTGTTAAGAATACCTCTCGCATATGTAATTATCGGTGTTGAGTATACCTAACTCTCTATACCTAACTCTCTGGAGCTTTTCTGCCATGGCTGCCCCTGAAAATGGGTATTTATTACCTAGTCAGACTTTTCCAGTAAACAAATCCCAATAAATAAATAAATAAATAAATGCATTAATTAATAAATATGTGTCAGTGAAGTACTGCTGTTTCTAAACACACACACACACACACACAATCTACATATATATATATATATATATATATATATATATATATATATATATTAGGTATCTACTGCATTCTAATGAATTTGCGTTTCACCAAAACGTAAATCCGCTAATGCATTTACACAAAAGTGCTTTTCAACGAAAACGCACTTTCATGTAAATCCATAACAAAAAAAACAAAACTAAGCACTTAAAACACTGTTATGCAGGGGGGCAAGCCTCCCTGCACCCCGAGATAGCATTACAGTGAAGAGAACAGTAAAGTTCCCATTCCACACTGTACTGTAATCTCCATTGATAGGTTTCGAGATTCTACAAATTTGATGTTATGAGCTTCGGCATTTAGAGCTTCGAAGTTGTGAAATTTCAGAATTACAAAGTGGACCTATATATATGTGTGTATATATATATATATATATATATATATATATATATATATATATATATATATATATATTTATATATTGTGTATGTGTGTGTGTGTGTGTGTGTGTGTGTGTGTGTGTGTGTGTGTGTGTGTGTGTGTGTGTGTGTGTGTGTGTGTGTGTGTGTGTGTGTGTGTGTGTGTGTGTGTATGTCTAAAGAGAGAGACAGGTAGATATATAGATATAGATGTATGCAGATAGATAGATATCTATATCTTGTCCAGATACAACTCCTGCAAGAGGTAGACCATGATTTGTGTCTCCTTATCAGACGAGCTTGGAGCACAATCTCATGCTCTGTGACCCTTGTTTGGTGCCAGTATCAAAGTGAAGAATGCAAATCCAGGGCTGTAGTTTAGATGGAAGAAATCACAGAATCTGCAGTTTGATATCACCATAACCAAAGTGAATTACCATGTAGGGTCATTAAATATGGAACTACTATTATTGTCAGTTTGGTTTTACCAAATTGTTTTTCACATAGATTAGGAGATTTTTTTAAAGAATAGTTATAATTTTTTTTTTTTGCTATGGCACTTGAAAGTCAGTTATCATATAATTACCTTTTCATTTGCTTATACATATATTTGCTTCTGCA
>NC_056725.1:1124557137-1124567137 GCF_019279795.1 Protopterus annectens
ACAACCATTCGCTAATGAGGATTCAAACATTTATGGACTGGCATTATGGAAACTGGAAAACATGTATTCGACCATCCCATTTTCACATAAGTGCCATTCCACATTTTGATAGTAAATCATATAAACACACTGGTGAATGAGTCTGTACACAATGTAACCCAGTTTTATCAGGCTTTGCATGTATGTGTATTTTATTTCATTAAGGGTAATGCTTCACTAAAAGAAAATAATCTGGAAATACAGGTGGAAGGCATAACATTGAAATCACAATGTATAATAGCCCAGCTAGCTTGGTCAGTAGAGCTTAGCACTCTTAATCTAAGCATCATTGGGCAAGTCCTTTTTTTCTTTATGCATTTGTTGGTTAGTGTAATGGCTAAGATGTTTACCTCACAGACATAAAGTAGAGGTTTGATTCGTATGTTTGGAAGGAAAATTGGCTAGCTTTAAAATGGCCCACAAGGGCAGCTAGCCCAGTACTGGCCTATAAACCTAACATTCACAGGGTTTACATTCCAGAAATTTTGCGGTTGGGAGTTGGTATAGTGGATAATGTGTTTACCTCACAAACAAAAGATACAGGGCTTGATTTTCATGAAAAGAAATTAACTAAGCTTAAAAATAGTCTACAAGGCAGCTACTCTAATACTTATCTATGAACCTATTACTGATAAGATGACTTATAACACCAACCATTATCAAGAGTTTCAATTGAGCAATGATAATGCTGATAATTATACTGAACATAAAACAAATAATACAAATTATTATGAGGAAAACACAGTCTTAAAAATTCATAGGTATCCTGTCATCAACATGAGCACTGATGCCACTTCACCCTTCACACTGCACAAATGACGATTACTGTTTATAAAGACACAAGTTGGTGTATGACATAATGAGTTAATCTGATGTGCAGGAGCTTAGTAGAGAACAGTAAATTATTTCTGTTATGTGATAGGTAAAACAGGAGTACCACTGCATAATAAAAAAGTATGTGATACATTTTTCATTCCAGTGTAATGTATGGACTCATACAATTTTTTGATATCCAAGCAGTCAGCTACTGAAAATCATACTTTTTAAGAACAGCAAAAATGTAAATATTCCTTATATGATGCCATATAACATCACTGAACAGTAAGCAGTCAGGCATAACTTTTCTAAACATTAATATAAGTACCTGTTCTAAAAAAAATGTATGCCTTATGAACAGTGACAGTAGACCTTGCATCACATAGCATATTCCAGACATACTACACCATGCATCAATAATATTATGCATTTATTACAAGAATGGAAGCACTAACCTGACACCATTGTCAGTAAATCTATAATAGATACTGCTTCTTTACCTGCATAACCTTATACCATGCATGAGTTGTCTGCATGGTGTCCCTAACTACTGCTGCCATCAGTCTACAATCATAGTGGGACCTATACTGAGAGCTGTAGTGTCAGCATGGGTTGCTTCTTCACCAGATGGATGCACAATCATGTCGTGCAGAATGCAACATGCAGGTAACATTCTGTGTGCAGTAGTTGGGTCATACTGAAGGGCGCTCCCAGACCCATCTAGGCAGCTGAAGCAGGCTTTTAACATACCAAGCACTCTCTTGACAACAATACAAGTATGGGATAGAGCTGTATTAAAATTATCTTCCATACCTCCAGTCAGATTTCTTACAGATTTCATGGGGCATGGCTCCAGTGAATATCTTGCATCAGCTGAAAAATTAGAATAAAAAAGGGAAAAGTGATGAAGAAAAAACAAAGGAAAAGTAGTTTAGCATTAAGCAGTGAATTTCACTTAGAATAACTAATTAGATGATAAAAAGTACAGTTTCCACTTACTGACAAGACAAACTTTGGTGATCTTGCAAGGCAGGACATAGTGGTAGAGTGATCTAGAGTGCCAGATATGAGAATCATTTCCACTGCCTGGATGCTGGACAAACACATTGATGATGCACCCCCCATGCATCACACACTACCTGGTCTTTGATGGAATGGTAGGTAGATCTTCCTATTGTGGTACTGCTTCCACACCCTATGAACCTGATGGGTCCCCAATGGCAACAAGGGTGTAATCTATCACACCAAGCACTTCAGAGAAATGTGCCACCCCATAAAAGGAACACATATATTTCAGGATTGGTCCTGAGGTGACATCTGGAAATAGATGTACTGATCCACAAGTGCCAAAAGTATGTCCAGAAATGTCAGAAGTATCCTCAAGGCAGAAGTCTGAGAAATATCTGAATTCCCAGTCTGTCTCTGGAAGGTCTCAATGGCAAGTATAGTCAGGGCTATACATACCTTAGAATCCACAGGGAAGGCCACACATTCTCCCAGTACCATACCTTTCAACCTTACCAAATTCCTCAGAATTCCCCAGTTTTGAGGCTAAAATAATGGTGTGCCAAGAATTCCTGAGAGGCCCCTTCACTTCCTGATTTTTTGGATGCTGTTTTTCTTTCATTTACAATTAGAGGTCGCCATCGATGTCATCATGTATCAGGGCATGCGTGATGATGTCAGTGTCGTGAGACCATGCCTGTCCCCTGACTTCCTATAAATATACTATTTCTTGAGTTCAGGTAGTATGCGATCCTTGACCTTGCACTTCTGTTTACATACCACCATTTCAGCAACTCTGCCTCCTATTGAGAACTGTTAGACAAAGTACGTAAGAGTTCTTTCAGCTATTGTTATGGCCTCTGTTTAATCACTTGCTCATTTTTATATGATTTTTCTTCCTCTTGAAAAACACCGGCTATTTGAGGAGACAAAAGTTTTTCTGTAGCTGTTCTATTAACAGGTCATGGTGTCTGAGTGATTCTATTGGCTGTAGCATTACTTAGGCTATTTAACATCAGGAACTGAAGTAGTATGCATGCATAATAGTACTGTTCATGTAAAACAGTCAGTACCTCTCACTGCATGTTGTAGGAATAATTATATGAAAACTTAAGTCTTGAAGCGAGATGTTTAACTCAGCTGAGAATTGTGATTAGTGTTCAGATGACTGCATGGTGATTGTTTTGTTCTTGAAGCTGTTTAAAACAAAGAGTGAGAAGGTCTCATTGAAAAACCAATCAGTAAAAACTAAATGAAAACTTCAGCCAAGCTAGAACTTCCAAAGAGTGTCCTCCCAAACCTCATGTAACAGAAGCACATGGGATATATGCAAATGACCCTTATGAACATCAGGTGTTTCAGCTATATGGCGATTCTGATTGCCCATGACTTTTACGTTTGAAGTCATTTTAATGGACAATTTCAGGCCAATAAAGCCAAACCCCACTAGCTATGGATATGCATATTTCGGCCTTGTTATGACCTTGTCAGCATAGCACAAGCAGAGTGTTTGACTAAGTATAAGAAACACTGGGTTGTTATACCCAGCTGATGTCCAATTGTCCATTAAAAGGACTTCAAACATAAACGAGAAGGATCAAGCTAACAGGGAAAGTCCAAAGGTGAGAGGGAAGCCTCCAGATTAATTAGGCATTTATACCTTTCACAGATGTAATTATCAATGTTGAGTATACCTATCTCAGATGTAATAATTAGTGTTGAGTATGCCTCTCCCAGATGTAATTAACAGTGTTAAGAATACCTCTCCCAGATGTAATTATTAGTGCTGAGTATACCTCTCCCAGATGTAATTAATAGTGTTAAGAATACCTCTTGCAGATGTAATTATTGGTGTTGTGTATACATGCCCCTGTTGTAATTATTAGTATTAAGAATAGCTCTCCCAGATGTAATTATTAGTGCTGAGTAAACCTCTCCCAGATGTAATTATTAGTGTTGAGTATACCTCTTCCAGATGGAATTATTAGTGCTAAGAATACCTCTCGCAGATGTAATTATTGGTGTCGAGTATACCTAACTCTCTATACCTAACTCTCTGGAGCTTTTCTCCCATGGCCTGCACTGAAAATGGGTATTTATTACCCAGTCATACTTTTGCAGTAAACAAATGCCAATAAAATAAATAAATACATAAATAAATATGTGTCAGTGCAAACATTTTCCTGTATGTTTCTAAACAGAGATACACACACTCACACACACACACACACACACACACACACACACACACACACACACACACACACACACACACACACACACACACCCATGCACACACATAGCTATCTATCTATCTATCTATCTATCTATCTATCTATCTATCTATCTATCTATCTAGCTATCTATCTATGTATATATATGGGTCTACTTTGTAATTTTGAAATTTCACAACTTTGATACTTTAATTACCGAAGCTCAGAAAATCGAAGCTGTGGAATCTCAAAATGAAAAAACAAAAATCTAAAACAATAAAACATCAGAAATCACATTTTTGCATGGGGACAAGCCTCCGTGCACCCCCTGCAACTTAAATATAACAACTCCGAGATTGCATTACAGTGAAGAGAGCAATAAAATTCCCATTTTGCACTGTAGTGCAATCTCCATTGACATCGAGATTCCTCAACTTCAATGTTCTGAGCTTCTGTATTTAGAGCTTCGAAGTTGTGAAATTTTGAAAATGCAAAGTGGACCTATATATATATATATATATATATATATATATATATATATATATATATGTATATAGATATATATATGCAAATATATATATATATATATATATATATATATATATATATATATATATATATATATATATATATATATATAGATATATATATGCAAATATATATATATATATATGCAAATAATATATATATATATATATATATATATATATATATATATATATATATATATATATATATATATATATATATATATATATATAGTGTGTGCGTGTGTGTGTGTGTGTGTGTGTGTGTGTGTGTGTGTGTGTGTGTGTGTGTGTGTGTGTGTGTGTGTGTGTGTGTGTGTGTGTCTGTGTGTCTGTGTGTCTAAAGAGAGAGGCAGGTAGATATACAGCTATAGATATGTCTAAAGAGAGAGATAAGTAGATATATAGATATAGATGTATGTAGATAGACACATATCTATATCTTGTCCAAATACAACTCCTGAAAGAGGTAGACCATGATTTATGTCTCCTTATCAGACAAGTTTAGAGCTCAATCTTGTACTCTCTAACCCCTGTTTGAAATGCCAATATCAAAGTGAAGAATGTAAACAGGGCTGTGGTTTAGAGGGAAGAAACCACCATATGTGACGCCTGTGCCCTGGCACAGCATTCAAGGAGCCTCAGTCCTCACCACTAACACCAGAGAGGGCATCTCATATATGAAGAAAGGATAACAAATACACACAATAAAGTGCAATTTCCCTTAAGAGCACACAGAGATTACAGTCAGTCCAGGACTGGTCACTACCTTGCTCTCCAGGTCCCCTATAAGACTCCCCACTGGCACAGCTATAGGGTCCAGATCTCACCCAGGTGGGCAAACTAAAATTTCCAGCACCCTCTCTGTCTAACCAGTGCTTTGTGTCCCTGCCGCAGTAGCTGACACACACACACACACACTTTGAGAAGAGTTTATACAACCACACAGACACTCCTGGGAAAGGCTGGCATAGGTTCTCCAGCTGTGTCCCTTTTCCCCAGACTATATGGTAGTACCCTGCCACCACCCACTAATAATTATCAGCTACTCAAAGGCCCTTAAAAGGGTGTCCAATTATTACTGTGCAATATTATTATCCAATTGGTAGTATAACTAAAAAGTCAAGGCTTACTGGAGTGACTTGGTACAGTAATCACTATAAATATGCAATGTACTATAGAGCTTAAATTATCTCTACACAAAAAAGCCACAGTTGAAAGGTTTTAAAATATTTAATAATAAATAATAAAAACACAAGGCAATACTTCTTACTACACAGTGCTAGTCAAGAGTTTAGAGATCACAGAGAAATACTTAAAATAATTCAGTTGTACACTTCTGACGTCACAGAAAAAAATGCTTAATCCTCTCTTGTTCTCTCCATTTAAATTGAAATTGCAGTTCTGATTCATATTACATCATCCTTCACACTTTTCTGGGGTTTCCAGGCTACACATCACATCATTATTCACACTTCCCTGGGTTCCCAGGCTAAAAGAAACTGCATTTACATTCTTAACCTCTCCTTTTGTTATCTTGCAGCTGGTCAGAAAATAGAGCAATAAAAATGCATTTGCATGTTTAAATCTAGCAATTTAACTCTTGGTTAAAACAATAGAAACATTTCTTCATCTAGACCCTTCGGCCCCACTATCTACATCAAAGGGTCATCACATGCTTTATTTTGGTCGGTAGAGGGCACTGCTGTCACATTTATTTCCAGTTCCACATGTAACACTATTTCTTTACATTTAAGACAACAAGCCTGTAGTTTACATTCATATTTACAAATGACATAATTATCTGCAAAATTCTATCTGGCTAGGCTGGCAGCCTTCATCTATCTTTACCCACTCTTCACATACCCCTCCCCCACCAGGAGAACTCGAACTAGTTTTTCAAGTGACCCTTGAGAAACACTATTTGAGAGGGTTAGGTCTATATGAGTATACCTTACCCCATTCCCTGGCTTGAGATCCCATCTGCATTGTCATTGCTACCCCCTCTGTGGTGCTGCACTGACATATCATATGCTTGCAACCCAAGGCTCCATCTTACCAACTTGGCATTTTGCTGGCTGGCTCTGTTTGACCATATTAGCGGGTTGTGATTGGTCATTACAGTGAATTTTCTTCCATGCAGATAAGGATGAAGTTTCTGCAGTGCCCGCACTATGGCTAGACATTCCTTTTCTACAGCTGCATAGCATTCCTCCCTGGGTTGTAGCCTATGACTCAGATAAACCACTGCATGATCTTCTCCCTCTGAAGAAATCTGTCTAAGTACACTCCTCACCCCATGGTTTGAAGCATCCACCTGCATAACAAATTCTTTGCTGTAATCTGGACTGGCTAACACTGGGGGTCCTCCCAAAACTTCTTTAAGCCTCTGGAATGCCTGCTCACATGCTGAGATCCACACTACCTTATCTGGCCTGTTCTTCCTTGTCAGGTCTGTGAGGAGAGCAGCTATGGTACTATAACTGGGGACAAACTTTCTGTAGTACCCTGCTTTCCCTAAAATTGCCCTCACAAATATTTAGTAACAGGTGCAGGCCATCCCTGAATGGCTTCCACTTTGGCACATTCTGGCCTTATCTTACCACTCCCCACTCTATGTCCTAGGTAGGAGACCTCTGCCATACCCACCTGACATTTGCTCGGCTTGATGGTCAACCCTGCCCTCTGTAGTCTGCCCAGCACCTCCCTGACATGCTGAAGGTGCTCTGGCCAGGAATGGCTGTAGATGGCAATATCATCTAGGTGCAAGGGCAAACTCTCTTGATCCTGCTAGGATATGATCTACCAGCCTCTGGAAAGTGGCTGGGGCATTCTTCATCCCAAAGGGCATCTTTGTGAACTCATACAAGCCAAAATGAGTCACAAAGGCTGACTTCTCTCCAGCACTGGGAGTCAAGGCCACCTGCCAGTAACCCTTGGTAAGATCAATAGTTGCAAGATACTTAGCCCCACCCAGCTGCTTTAGGGCCTCATCTGTCCTAGGCATTGGGTAAGCATCTGACTCTGTGTGACTATTTAATTTCCTGTAGTCCACACAGGACCTGGTGCTGCCATCTTTCATTGGCACCAGCACCACTGGGGAGGCCCAGGGACTGTTGGACTCTTGAATTACCCCTAGTTCCAACATCTCCTGTACCTCCTCCCTCAGAGTCTGTTTGACTCTCTCAGGCACTCTATAAAGGGCCTGCCTAATAGGCCTTTGGGGTCCTGTATTCATCTGGTGCTGCCCCAGGTGGGTGCACCCTGGTTTCTCAATGAACATGTCCCCAAATTCCTGCAACACTGCTCAGATTTCACGAACCTGGGTAGGAGATAGCTGCTGGGACATTGCTTCCCCTTCCACGGGAAGTCTGGCATCTTTTGACAGTGGTGCCTCACTGTCAAACTGGGTACTACTACTCATATCTACCTTTGCAGTCACTCTGTCCAAGGAAACATCAGTACCCACAAGCAGCTGTGGCTCACTTTCACTCTCACTGCTACAAGGTAGCTCCCTCCCTGAAGTAACCACCTCACCAGTCCTGGCTGCAAGTATACAGTCTGTCTGGGTTTCCCCCAGGCTACCAGACCCATATGCTTGTCTTCTAGCTTGACAGCGTGTAACTGCACAAACACATGGTACTGCCTCATCCAAATCCTTCCCTATCTGGACATCTGCAGCATGGTAGTTTGGTACCCTTGTTGTCTCAAGACAACATACTATTAGCATTTTGTCTTTCCCACTTACTGGTTCCCTCGCCTTTTGTTCCCCAGCTTGCCTCCGTGGACACCTGTATGCCACATGGCCCTACTGGTTGCATTCAAAACATTTAACCCTAGCTCCTGGACATGTACCTGGACTAGTGGCTTCCTCTGCTAATGGCAGATTCTCTTGGGGCAGTCTTTGCTGCCCACCATGGGTTCCTTTAGACCCATTAGTAGTAATTAGCGTCCCTTTCCTGTGTAGGGCTGCCCTGCTTCCCAGGTATAGGTCTCCCTTCTTCCCCAACTCATCTGAAGTAGCACATTGTCTATCAGCTAACCAGATCCGCATGTCCTTAGGAAAAGTGCTCAGGGCTTTTTCCCCTCACCAAATGGTCTGCCAGCACTTCAAAAATGGTGACCTGACATCCACTCACCCACCTATGGAAATAAGTGCTCAGTTCAGCAATATATTCACACACACTTTCATCTGCCTTACATCTATGCTCATGAAACAGTTGCCTATACGTTTCAGGTGTTAGCTTAAAAAACTCTAATAGCCAATTTTTTTACAGCAGTGTAATCAAAACATGCAACATCAAACATTTTAGACAATACAGTTACAGCTTTACCATGGAGTAAGGGGGTCAGGAAATGTACCTATTGCCCTTGGTCAACACTATACTGTTTGCATACCCTCTCAAAAATATGAATGAAAGTATCAAAATTATCTCCTTCTTTAAACTGCGGATGAAATTTGCTGACCTGGTGCTTCTGGGGTCCAGTTACTCTCTTCCACATTACCTCCATGACTCTGGCGAAGAGTCAGCATTTCTCTCTCATGCTTCCTATGCCTCTCCTTTTCCTCGGCTTCTGTCTCCAAATGCCTGGCCTCCAACTCACGTCTCTTTAGCTCCAGATGGATTTTCAAGTCCTCTGCAGAAAGGTTGATCTGTCCATTCTCTGAGGGCATTATATCTCCACTACCAGTCTGATTGTCCTCATGGTTGCTGTCTTCTGATGCAGCTGTAACCAAGGCTGCAATCAGGTCTGCCTTAGTCAGGTTTCCATGCACCAGTCCCCTAACCTGGCACATCTCCACCAGCTGGCTTCTTGTCAGATTTCCATACTCCTCTTCTGACATGCTGCCTGCTCACCCTGACCAACTAAGCTAACAAAAGAAATAAAACAATTGTGATCTTAACTCTGGGTATTCACTGCATGGCTGATTTAGAATACAAAACACTTTCAGAGCTCACTGTTCACAAGCTACAGGAATTAACTCTACCCACACCACTACAGCCAATTAGTATTTGCCAACCAATTAATATGTGGTGTGGATATCCCACCACTGCCAAGCAATTAATATGTGATGCCTGTGCCCTGGTCCGGCAATCAAGAAGTCTCAATCCTCACCACTAACACCAGAGAGGGCATCTCATATATGAAGAAAGGATAACAAATAAACACAGTAAAGTGAAATTTCCCTTAAGAGCACACAGAGATCACAGTCGGTCCAGGGATGGTTGCTCTCTTGCTCTCCAGGTCCCCAATAAGACTCCCACTAGCAAAGATATAGGGTCCAGATCTCACCCACCTGGGCAAGCTAAAATCTCCAGCACCCTCTCTGTCCAACCAGTGCTTCCTGTCCATGCCCAAGTAGCTAACACACACACACACACACACACACACACACAC